>NC_069789.1:35143718-35446748 GCF_027406575.1 Nycticebus coucang
G
The DNA here is from genome assembly GCF_027406575.1 of Nycticebus coucang. Classification (NCBI taxonomy): domain Eukaryota; kingdom Metazoa; phylum Chordata; class Mammalia; order Primates; family Lorisidae; genus Nycticebus; species Nycticebus coucang. The sequence goes on from NC_069789.1 coordinate 35,143,720, forward strand.
TGTCCATCGACCCAAGAATGGATTAATAAATTGTGGTATATGTACACCATGGAATATTATGCAGCCTTAAAAAAGAGGAGACTTTACCTCTTTTACATTTACATGGATGGATCTGGAACATATCCTACTTAGTAAATTATCTCAAGAATGGAAGAAAAAAACGAATGGAAAAAAATATCCAATGTACTCAGTACTATTATGAAACCAATTTACAATCACTCACACTTTCATATGAAGACTAGATCACAACTATGGCCCAGGATAAAGGAGGGAGGAGGGGGAATGAGAGGAGAGGTCAGATCGAGGGAGGGTGAATGGTGGGATCACACCTATGGTGCATAATGCAAGGGTACAGGTTGGATCTATTAGTATAGAGTATAAATGTGTTAACACAATAATTAAGTAAACAAGATGAGGTATATATTAACCAGTGTGATGTAAGCATTCCTAATTCTATATGAAATCATCACATTGTACCCCATAAATGCATTAATGTATACATGATCTATGTGTTTGTGATTTAATAAAAATAAATAAATAAATAAGAATACAACTGTGTAAGATATGTGTATAGGCAACTTTAATAAAAGGTTTTCTGTGATTAGGGATTAATGAGGGACTTTTAGGCAGGAGTACAAAGAAAAAGCAAGATCTCTCTCAGCTGGACTGAGCATGTCTTTCCAACTGACACATCTCTCACACACAAACACAAACATACACACCTCAGCACATAATATGTAACTATGTACATGGTAGGTGGAATTAATCAACAAGTTTTGAGCAATACCCACTGGTTTCCATCCAGGTCTATATCTGGGACTTCTCAGCTCCCTCCAGCCCCCACCATGCCCAGCCTTGTCCAGGTATCATCTACTGTCACACAACCTTGTCTGTGACACCTTGTCTCACTTCTCCACTAGGCCCCCTCTACTGCCTGCGGCTATGAGCCCTGAACTGGCTGCTCTGAAGACATCAGACAGAGATCTGCAGCTGTCCTCCAGTGTTCATGCCCTTCTCTCTGACATAAAATCCTTGAGGGTTTTTTATATTATTTACATAGATTCAGAGGCTACAAGTGCTTTTCTGCTACCACAGATAAACTGCATAGGGGTACAGTCTAGGCTTTTAATGTGCCTATCACCTGAATAGTGATGTGCCCAATAGATAATTTTTCATCCCACACTCCTCTCACGCCCTCCTCCTTCTGAGTCTCCAATGCCTATTAAGTCACTCTGACCATGCACACACACTGCTTAGCTCCCACTTATAAGTGAGAATAAAAATCCCTGAGTTTTAACTGAGCACACAGTTCCCCAAAAGAAAGACTAAATGTGGCCATTTGCCTAAGATCTTAAGTGTTTTAAGAGGAAGCATTGTTTGCAACTCCTGAGTCATGTTCATCAAGGAAATGTCCCCTTTCCTCTTCTCTCCTCCATCCTGCTACTTGAAAGTAGGTTATGGTGTGATCTCCTTGAAGACCACACTGACAAGGACATGCCCTAACAATGACAGACTTCTAAAGGTGGGAGTAGCCTGGGTCTTTAGATGACCTTGTGGGGCAGAGTCTCCTGCAGCTTCCCACCAGCCTGGACAGGTTCACCCAGTTTCGTGAACTTCTCTACCAAGAGTTATATCAGGTCTCTTTTACTCACAGCTGAACGCATATCCCAACATGATTTCCTGCCTCCCACATATCCTACAATGCTGGAGTTCTTTATTACTTTCAAGAGAGGAGAAAGATATTACAAAACCCAAATCATTTCTGTCAGAATGGTCAATGATTTGGTGACTTCTCACAGCCAAGAGTCTGTAAATCCTTATAGCTTATAAAGTCGGGCTGTGAGAATCTGCTTTGTCAAAGAATGTAATAAGTGGACCAGCTCTTTTTTCTGGTCCACAAAGTCTGCAGAGACAATAGGAGAGACTGAGTGATCATCACTCTTTTTTCTGACCCTGCAGAGATTTGCTTCTAGGTCAGGGATAAGAAGCTCTGTAAAAATATAGAAAATAACTGCCAAACAGAAGCAGCAAGGGGTAAGAAAGATGAACACAGTATGGAACCAGACGTACAAGCTGAGTGACCTTGAACAAAGAATATACCACCTGGTGAACAGATAGTTTTGCCCAACTCATAGGGTTGCTGTGAAGATGCAGCTCATAGCAGTTCCACAAGCCTGAACTTCCCAAGATTTAAGGGTGGGGGAAGAGTTGTGTTAGTCAGGGCTCTCCAGAGAAACAGAACCAACTCTGTGTGTGTGTGTGTGTATGTGTAAAGAGAAAAACAGAGAGGGAGATTTATTTTAGGAAATAGGCTCGTGCAATTGTACAGACTCAGTGCAAAATCTGCAGGGAGTGTGGGCTGACCCACCTGACAAGTGGGAGACCCAAGGAAAAGTCATGGTTGCAAGCTAAGTCTGAACGCCATCTGCTGGCAACATTCCTTCTTGCCCATGGAAAGTCCATCTTTTGTTCTATGTAAAGGCCTCCAGCTGATTGGATGAGGCCCACCCACACTGGGGAGGGCGATCTGCTTTATTCAAAGTCCGCTACTTTAAATATTAATTTCATTTAATTTCAATTAAATGAAATTAATAATTAATTCAATTAATAATTAATTCATTTCAATTAATACCCTGTATTAATCAGAAGTAAAAAATAAATTCATTAATTAATTTTTTAAAATAAAAATAATGCTATAAAAAAATAAAGCACCTAAAAATTTAAAAAAAATACAACATAAAAACAAACAAATATTTTATCCAAAAAACACACACACACAGAAACAACCAGAATAATCTTTGATCACAAAGCACTGTGGCCTAGCCAAGTTGACACATAAAATTAATCACCATGGGAAGGGAAAAATCCTCATTTCAGGAATCTATATGTTTTATAATCTCTCCAGGTGTGACGTGGACACAGCCAGTTTGATGACCATTCTCAGAGGCACATCGTAAGGTCACTGATGGCTTCAGGATTTCTATTCTCACTACCATGAAAGTGGCCAGACTTCTTTACTTTGTGAAACTGGTTGTGCCTGCCCCACATTTATCTCAAAACCAACCTTCTGTCACATGTCTGGCCAAGAAATTGTCTCTCTATACACAGCCAGGATAGACCAAGCTGTGGACATATAAGGAGTAGGCAGTTGGCCACGTCTGCCTGCTGACTGTCAGCTTCTCTGGGTGGAAGTTCTTCTCTCCCTTTGGCCTCTCTTTCCACAGATCCAATTCTTCAGAGCTGCTTATGAATCACCAGCTCACCCACCAACCATTCTAGTCACCAAATATTTCCCAGAGTGGTTCTCCACCCTGCCCACCCATGGGGCATTTTCAAACCACAAATGACTGGACCCTCCCAAGAACTACTTGCAGCAGAACTTCTGGAAGTGGCTCTTATGCAGATATATGTTGAAAAATCTCCACAGAGTATTTTGATATGCAAAAAGATTAGAACCCATCAGCTCCACCAATGACAAATACAAAAAAACCATCAGGTGCCAATGTTTGCTGCTTCCTGATAGGATGCCAGCAGAGGATTTTTCATAGTCAAGGCAGAAAGGTCCACTGAAGAATATCCACATCCTCTGCCCTATGACTTTCTAGTCTTTCCTGCTCAGGCCCTAGGCTTGGCCCTGTGACTCTCTTTAGCCAATAGAGATGCACCATTCTCTTGCTTCTATGAGGCCACGAGAACAAGCCTGAGTTATTCCCTGGAGGACAAGATTGGAACAGAGCAAAACGCCCCAGCTGAAGCCAACTAAGACTAGTTAACAGGCTGCTGCCAAGACCAGAACACCCCTCAGGCCCAGTCCAGCCAAAATCAATGGAACCAACCAGCTCCTCAGCTTCTAGTGAAAAGCCAGCACCTATTTGCTAGGGATCTGTTTGTGAAGTTCTTCACTTTGCCTTCTTCAGCTCTGGGAGAGGAGTGAAGTGAGGACAGGGCACTTTCTCCAGCCCCCTCCAGCATCTGGTTCAGCACCACCATTAACACAGCAAGAAAAATGTTCCATCTTTCCCTCTGACTAACAAGGAGTTTGCCACAGAAAGTGTCTGAAAATAAATTATACATGAGACACGGTTTCTGAGGTAGTTACAAGTTTTGTTCCAAGATATTTTTACTTGTATTCAACTGTTGCCTCCAGGGGTTAACTACCCAACCAAGAATTTAAATGGAATTAGAAAAGAGCCTTGAAAGGATCCACTGGGCCCACCAATGGTGAGCCAAGCATACACATGTGATAGGGCCCCCCCAAGTCCCTGTGTGGCTTTCCGTATTTGCATCCTCCCTTTAAAATAGCTGAGCCTTTTAACTGTAGTGGTGGCCCTTAAGGAGCATGTTCCAAAAAAAACCCAACAATTTCCCATATAATGTGGTGATTGAAAATGTATGCTCTGTTCAGATAGATTTTGCTTTCAAATCGCAACTCTACCACTTAAGAAATATGAGACTTTGGAATACTATTTAACCTCTCTGTTAACAGAGAGATAATTTCCTTATCTGTTAAGTTAGGCTGTTAATAGTGACTATTTCCTGAAGTGGTTGTGGGATTAAAATAGGCCATTACTATTGTCACACTTTAGAAATCACCCAAACAACAGAGAATTCTCATCTAGAAAACTTCTCTGCATCAAGGATGGTCTCTTTAAAGCATTCCACACAATTGCCTCTGAGTTTATGTGTCCCTTTTCACTGTATTATGTCTCTTAATTAAAATTTGCCATTTCCTCCAGAGCCCTGCAGGAAAAAGTGTAATAACAGTTAAAAAGACTTGAAATCAAGTCAATCCCCTATGGCAGGGAGTGGCAGTAATTAGAGAAGAAGCACTATCTTCACCGTTCTTCCCAGTAGTTAGCATGCGACAAATATTGTGAATCTTTAAACATGGATTTTCTCTACATTCTAGAATATAAATGAACTGAGTAGCCCTTTCTTACATCATAGAAATTGGGACAAAGCATTAACCATCTATTTGTAAATCTATAGAGTCAGCAAATGGTTGAACTCTGACAAAGAATAACATCATTTTAAGAAGAAAGGTTCCCCCCCCTTATAAAAGCAGCATATGACTATGCATATGATTATGCTGCTTTTATATGGGCATATTACCTATGCCCATAATGATGTTACATAACAAATCACTCCAAAATTTAGTGCCATAAAACAATTATTTATACTTGCTCACATATCTAATAAGTCACCATATATAGCAGGCTTGACTCTGAGCTCTAGGTGGGCTCAGGTTAGCCTCCCCCAAGCCTCGCATCCTCCCTGTACCCTTGGGTTGACCTTGCCAATGACAGAATTTCAGGAAGGAGAGCAGAAACACCCAATGACTCTTACAGCCTCCTCTCACGCTCACATGGCTGCTCTCATTCCAATGGACAAATCCCATCACATGGCAGACCTAAACATCAGCGGGGAAGGGAAACATACTCTTCTTCTAGCAGAAGGAACTGCAAAATCATCTGGCAAATGTCATGAATACCAGGCAAGCAGGCTGCAGGGGTGTATGACCTATGCAGGTTCACCGGGTCCTGGGCTGAGAAGGTCTCCACCTTTGGTTGAAGGCTCTGTCAGTTTCTAACATGGACCCAAACACTGTCATTTTTCACTGGCACTTGCACATTATGTAGCCAGTCTTGGACAAAAAGAAAGGTGAAGAAACAGAAATAGTAACACAATCTTCTCATTTAACAAAACTAACTTTTCACTGAAAGGGTCACATCCATTCTCCATCCTCTCTAACCCCTGCTTTCAGAACCACTTCGTTGAATTTCTGCAATTGATTCAGGCTGCTACTCACAGCTTCGTGTCACACCATGACTTCTCCCTAAGACAGAGGTGTGGCTCTGAGAAGCTTCACAGAGGGAGAGGCGTAACAGGTGACCACTAGTGGAATCCCTTCCTGTGGTCTCATGACCCCTTCTTTATTCCCAGTATCAAACCTGAAACACCTGCCCCCTCCCACCTGCCTTCCTAATGAACTCAACATCCTCCCCCCTCCCAAACCTGTCCATGCATCTTCTTCCACCACATCTCAATCAGCATGCTCAATGGAAAAAGGAAAATTATCCATCCACAGAAATTTCTATATCCACAAATGTTGGCAAGCCTTCAGTGGGGCTGGACATTCTCTTGGGAACATTAGGACATGAATCAGAGAATCAAAGAATTGGCAAACCGGAGAGGACATCTCAAACTATGCAATTAAGTCCCCACCCATCCTCAGGCAGGCTCATTCTAACTTAAAATCACCCGGACATATGCTTGTCTAAGTTGGTCTAAGGAATGTAAACATTGCATAGCCCCCCAGGTGTGACAAACTCCACTGAAGGAGCAACATTCTCTTTATTCTCACACCAACTGCCTGGCTCACATTTCATTTCCTAGAACTTCAAGTGGCCATTAAACCAACCTCTGCCATCCACGATGCTTCCTGCTCCCAAACCCATACTTTATAGTAACCCCACAGAGCCCCCAACATGCCTCACTGTTGGGAAGCAAGTGGCTCTTGCCACAAAAAAATGAATCATGAGCATAAGCCAACACAAGAATCCTGCAGTTCAGCACAGCCAAGAACACGGTAAATAAAGCAAGCAGACAGCCCTCAAAATGGGAGAAGATATTTGCAGGTTATGTCTCTGACAAAGGTTTAATAACCAGAATCCACAGAGAACTCAAACGTATAAGCAAGAAAAGAACAAGTGATCCCATCGCAGGCTGGGCAAGTTGAAGAGAAACTTCTCTGAAGAAGACAGGCACACGGCCTACAGACATATGAAAAAATGCTCACCATCTTTAATCATCAGAGAAATGCAAATCAAAACTACCATCTAACTCCAGTAAGATTAGCCCAAATCACAAAGTCCCAAGACCAGAGATGTGGGTGTGGATGTGGAGAAAGGGGATCACTTCTACACTGCTGGTGGGAATGCAAATTAATACATTCCTTTTGGAAAGATATTTGGAGAACACTTAGAGATCTAAAAATAGATCTGCCATTCAATCCTATAATTCCTCTACTAGGTGTATACCCAGAAGACCAAAAATCACATTATAACAAAGATATTTGTACCAGAATGTTTATTGCAGCCCAATTCATAATTGCTAAGTCATGGAAAAAGCCCAAGTGCCCATCTATCCATGAATGGATTAACAAATTGTGGCATATGTACACTATGGACTATTATGCAGCCTTAAAGAAAGATGGAGACTTTACCTCTTTCATGTTTACATGGATGGAGCTGGAACATATTCTTCTTAGTAAAGTATCTCAAGAATGGAAGAAAAAGTATCCAATGTACTCACCCCTACTATGAAACTAATTTAAGGCTTTCATATGAAAGCTATAACCCAATTATAACCTAAGAATATGGGGAATAGGGAGAGGGAATGGAGGGAGGGGAGAGGGTGATTGATGGGATTTCACCTGTGGTGCATCTTACAAGGGTACATGTGAAACTTAGTAAATGTAGAATATAAATATCTTAATGCAATAACTAAGAAAATGCCAGGAAGGCTATGTTAACCAGTATGATGAAACTGTGTCAAACTGTTTATAGAACCAGTGTATGGTGCACCATGATCGCATTAATGTACACATCTATGATTTAATAATAATAATAAATAAAATTATATTTATGTTTACAAAAAAAAAAGAATCCTGCAGTTCAGACAATTACCCAAAGAACACATTTTCTGATAATTACAGAGCTAAAAATGGATCCACTTTGAAAATCCCTTCCTTTCTCCAGAGAAAGCCAAGGAGGTGGTTTAACAACAATCAGCTGCTGAGATACATCACATTCTGGGCTGTTCAGGAGGCTAGTTCCAAGAAATTTCTTGGAAGGTACAGTTCCCAGAAGGTGGTAATATTAACTAGACCTGTCAACCCTCTCTACCAACCCCAACATGTGCTCACAGCTTGGAAATCTGAACTCAGAAGCCCAGCCAAAATGAAAGAGGTGGGCAGAGAGATGGGGAAGGCCCACACTGGTCCACTTTGTGACACTGCTCAAATCTCAAATGGCAGTTACCTAAGAAAGCATGAGGGGACACTAAGGGGGGTGGGGTACCATCAGCCAAGGATTATTTCAACCTGACTCAGCATCAAGTGTTTATTTTGGGATATTAGAAAGGGGTTTAGGGGCCCATAGCACAGTGGTTAGAATGCCGGACACAAACACCGAAGCTGGCAGGTTCGAACCCGGCCTGGGCCTGCTAAACAGCAATGACAATTGCAACAAAAAAATAGCCTAGCACTGTGGTGGGCACCTGTTGTCCCAGCTACTTGGGAGGCTGAGGCAAGAGAATTGCCTAAGCCCAGCAGTTGGAGGTTGCTCTGAGCTCTGATATCACAGCACTCTACTGAGGGTGACAAATGGAGAGTTTGTCTCAAAAAAAAAGAAAGGGTTTTAGTAATAACTAAGGGTTAGAATGATAATAATAACATTTAATATGTATTGAGCACCAATAGCCAAGTGCACACATGTTATCTCATTTAATGCTCACAACAAATCTATGAGTGGAATACTTTTTATTATCTTTTATTATTACTTTATATTATGTTAATTATATTATATTATACATAATAACAATCTTTTATTACTACTTTATTGTCCCCCTGAGGCAAACACTGTGGGTTATGCAGCTAAAAATAAGGGCAGAGGCAAGATTTAGAAGTAAGAGAAGTTTGTATCTTCACTACCACCTTCCAATTCGGAAGGATCCAGAATTGGCTAAGAGCAGATGTTACAAGGGTTAAAATACAGGCTCTAAGACAGTGGTTGTCAACCTTCTAATGCTGTAATGTATTTTCATTGTTAAAAACCCACAGGTTGGGGGCGGCGCCTGTGGCTCAGTGGGTAGGGCGCCGGCCCCATATGCCAAGGGTGGCGGGTTCAAACCCGGCCCCGGCCAAACTGCAACAAAAAAATAGCCGGGCGTTGTGGCGGGCGCCTGTAGTCCCAGCTGCTCGGGAGGCTGAGGCAAGAGAATCGCGTAAGCCCAAGAGTTAGAGGTTGCTGTGAGCCGTGTGACGCCACAGCACTCTACCGGAGGGCAGTACAGTGAGACTCTGTCTCTACAAAAAAAAAAAAAAAAAACTGGCGGCGCCTGTGGCTCAGTGAGCAGGGCGCCAGCCCCATATACCGAGGGTGGCGGGTTCAAACCCAGCCCCGGCCAAACTGCAACCAAAAAATAGCTGGGCATTGTGGCGGGTGCCTGTAGTCCCAGCTGCTCGGGAGGCTGAGGCAAGAGAATCGCGTAAGCCCAAGAGTTAGAGGTTGCTGTGAGCCATGTGACGCCACGGCACTCTACCGAGGGCTGTACAGTGAGACTCTGTCTCTACATAAAAAAAAAAAAAAAACCCACAGGTTGAGTACCTCTGCTCTAAAAAGACAGACGGCATAAGCACAAATGCAAGGAATGGGATGGAAAAAAGTGTAGGTTAGAGATCTTCTGTGTGACTAATGAATACAAATTGAGTTAAATTTGATTTTAAAATACAAATCTTAAATAAGTAGTAAATGTAAAAAAGGTCAATTTTGTGCTATGACATGGACACTACTGAAATGAAAAAAAAAGAAAGATTATTGGCTATTCCTGTGTTCCCAAAAAGAATGATTTAGATTATAGAAATGCCAAAGAATCAGCACTCATTCATTCACTTCATATTTATTCACCACCTTCCACAGGCTACAAACGCTTTTGCATTCTGTGTCACTAGCCATGACAGAGCACAGAACAAAGTCACTGACTTCTGGAACTGGCATTGCAGTGAGAGGAGACAGACCTGGCTGCCTAGTACCTAAATGCCTCGGTGAGAATACGGAGTTACTAAATGAAGCTAAAGAACATGTGAGCTACAGCAAAACGTCAAGGGCCTGTCAGAAGCACCTACAATTTGAAATTACATTCATAAAAAAATCACATTGACATCACCAAAAATGATCTCTGGTATCAAGGGCACACAGAGGAACTAATGGCCAAGTGTTAAAAGTAGACTTGCTTATGGCAAGAGGACTGGAGTAGAGGAAACATTCCAGAAACAAAGCCGTGGGCACACGGCTTGTTAGTGCAGGGGTGCTGGCTGCCCCAGTCAGCACTCCACAGGAGCTAGAAACTGTCAGGCTGCAGAAGGTGTGATCACACACAGTTATGGAGGAAGGAGCACAGATAGGAAAAGGGCAAAAAGCAGGAAAATGTACTTGGAATACAGTATTTCCTGGAGTAAAATGCCTCAGTCTACTGTCTATAGAAACTTATCCAGGCAAGCCAATGGCTCATGCCTGTAATCCTAACACACTGGGAGGCCAAGGTGGGTGGATTGCTTGGCTCAGGAGTTCCAGACCAGCCTGAGAAAACCTATTAAAAAATAGAAAAACTAGCCAGGCATTGTGGAGAGCACCTATAGTCTCAGCTAGTTGGGAGCCTGAGGCAAGAGGATCTCTTGAGCCCAAGAGTTTGAGCTTGCTGTGAGCTATAGCCTGGGGCAACAGAGTGAGAGTCTGTCTCAAAAAAAAGAAACTTAAGGGCTTAAGGGCGGCACCTGTGACTCAAAGGAGTAGGGCGCCGGCCCCGAGGTAGTGGGTTCAAACTCAGCCCCGGCCAAAAACTGCAGTGGGTGGGGTGGAGGGGAACAAACTTAAGTAAATTATATGCAAATTTGCAAGCAGTGTGCTAATTGTTGCATGCTGTGCTTATTTTTATACTCTTGGCTCTGATCTTTGAAAGGCCTAGGGCTGTAAGGATGGGGCTGCAGGACCTTGACCATTGCCTGCTACCTGGCCAGAGCCAATGGTCAAGCAGTACAGAAGGATGAGCAAGGCTAAAATGTGCTGGATATAGAACATTGCTCTGCCATACAGTACAAGATGGTATATTCAGGATGGAAGAAAAAAACTCTTTTGAAGTTTAAAAGACAAAACTGGTTTTGTCTCAATCCATTCTATGCCACTTATGTATATGTCAATCTTAAAGAACAAACCAGGGACTACACTAGAAGTGCTGGCTGGAGCAGGTTATGAGTATCCAAGATACCTTGGAAAATAATTTACAAATTTATGAATTTGTATTTCTTAATCATTTTTATTCCTTGGATAACACCTAAAAGCAAACTGAGCATACTCCCCTGCTGTGTCATATGAAGATACAGAGTTCTAACATGCTGAGTTTCTTAGAAGACATTAAAGAACAAGTAATTAGCTAGAAAAATACATGTAACTAGCTTCTTCTCTCTCCCAACGAAAGGTATCATTATCAAAATACAGAAAAAACTTCAAAAGCTTGCAAAATGTTTTTTCTCCTTCTTATCAATGCTAGCATAACATTTGATTTCTGTTCTATTCACTTATATAAGGTTCAAAAACTCCTTTTGGATTGACAAGCGGCTTGCCTCTGGCTTGGAGTCCAGTCTGTAGAGAGGTTAGGGGTGTCCTTTGGCTCAAAGCCAGGAACATTGCTTATTTTATCTGCAAGGTGCTATTCTCTATATCTTGCAGCAGAAAGCACACATTTTCCCAAAAAAGGTAGACCAGTCTCTCTGCCACAGGAGCCCCCATCTGTGTCACAAAACTGTGCTAGACACCAAGCTGGAGTTGCATGTGCAGACAGATGCTTCCCAGACGAGACTGGGGAAGCTGTGACCTACTGCTTGTCCATTCAGAGCAACAATCTGAGTGGCATGGCTCCCCCTTTAATAACACCTCCTATTCCCACCATTCTGACACTCCCAATGATCCTGCCAATCAAACTGCACAGCTGAATAACAGACCAAAAGCTCAAAGGAAACCTGGCATCCAGTTAAAAACTTCCCAAGGTCAGGAGGGAGCATTCCTAAGCCCAGCACCAGACAGGAACAAAGGCTACAAGGCAACAGCAGCTGGAGATGCCATCAATCATTGTGCAAAGATAAAGAGACTTCAACTCCAATCAAAGGGCGCTTGCAAATATCCAGGGCCATGATGACACTCTGATTGATGGCCACCCCTTTTTAATTACCTCCTCTTACCTCTGAAGGTTTCCAAAGAATTGATGGCTTGCTCCCACCTCCCTCTCCCCTGCCACAATTTGCCTTTCTGGTAGACAGGACTGGAGCCCACACTAGGTCCCACCAGCCTCTTCTCCTGTGTGCCCACCCACTGCCGTGTGAGCCACCATCCTCTGCCACGAAGCCACCACGCTGACCTTTCGCAGAAGGAAGCAGATGCGCTCAATGTTCCTCAGCCGCTCCCTCTATCAGGATGCACAGGAAAGAAAGGAAAGGGAGGTTAGAGGATTCTGCTGAAAGAGCACCAGAAGCCTCTACAATCAGCCCCAAGAGAAGAGGCAGAACCCGCCAGAGTCTCCTTCTGGGTGCACAGCTCTCATGAGCTTACACAGTGGCTTTTCTCAGCAGTTTCTGACTTTCTTCTGTCTACCTTGTCATAGTCATCTGCTCTTAAAAGAACTTTCCAGCAAACAGCATGGGCTCAGCTTCCCTTCCAGCCCAGCATATCTTTCTACCCTGTTTCCCCAAAAATAAGACAGCACAAAGTCTCCATCTGCCAAGTCTTTATCTGAGACACCTGGTGCCCACATGGAGCATGCAGACCACTCACAATACTCATGTGCCTGCAAGCATGTTGGCCAATGTGGGGCCTCTCTCCTTGTTTAAGGACAAGCAGCCAAAACACATGATCACCAGGCCTTGAGGATTCAGAAGCAACAGCACAGCAGACCCTTCCCCCGGGTTACTGGCATGGTCACACTTGACTTGCAAGGTATCTTAAGCTCTCAGCAGGCCTCAAGAATGAGGCAACTCCTCCAAAGAGGGACAGTGGGGGCAAGCGTTTTCTTTACTCATTCTACTCATTCAAATAAATCCTGTGGTGACGCCACCCCCCCATCACCAGCACCTACTACTTACTGCATGAACGGGGTTGCACTTGTCAATGGGGCTTTTAAAATCCGTCCTTAACTCATCAAAGGCAATTATCTGAAACAGAATAGAGATGTTAGCTGCACAGCTGAGTTGATACACCATGTTAGAAGCTTCTTGTGGATTTGCTTCCAAATAAAACAGGGAAAAGAAGAGGCTACAGAGGGCAAAAGATTGGCCAGGAGTCAGTCACTCTTGAAACTGACAGTGGGCACACGAGGTTGATTATATCCTTCCGCCTACTGTACACACTTAAAATTTCCAAAGTAAGGTTTTTTTAAAAGATGGCTATGTTAACCAGTGTGATTAAAATATGTCAAATGGGGAAGTTGCATCTGTGCTCTGCTCTCTCGCTGCGACTATGGAATCGGTATCCTGATAGCGATGGGGGCTAAGGCAAAAGCTGGGAGGAAACATTTGCATCTCTTCATATTGGCTATCCTGTAACCGAACAGTTTAAAAAAACCACATAGTAGTAGAGGCGGAGCAAGATGGCAGCCAAGTAACAGCTTCCTTGCATCTGGGCACCGTGAGTCTGGGGAGATAGGACTCCAGGCATCTCTGGCTGGTGGGATCTGCCTATCATCACCCCTAAGAGGATACAGGGAGTCAGCGAGAGACTTCTGGACCCCAAGAGGAGGACTAAAACAGTGGAAAACCGGCAAGTGGTCGCGTGTGTTCAATCCGTCTAAACCCGCCCGCAACTGTAAGTTCAGTAGCAGCAAGACTGCAAACCAGAAAGGCCTTACCTGTGAACTGTTTTGGTGTCTTTGGACTTGGCACTCAGCTGAAATGCCTTGGCAAGAGCCTGAGCGGGAGTGCGGAGAACTTTGGCCTTTGTCTAGGGCCCCAGTCTGAGCCGCTGAGCCAGACGGAGCTAAGAGTGTTTGTCTCTGGGTCACAGGCAGCCATTGTGAGCGATCTGCCCCGGCAAGCTCCACCCTCAGGGTCACAGAGCTGGAATTGGGTGGGAGTTGGTAACCCAGCGACCAAGTAGCCTAAGGGCAGGGTCTGAGCCGCCTTGCAGCCCTAACCCTCGGGGGCAGAGGGAGACCAGTTTTGGCACACAGGGTAAGTGGATAGCCACTTCAGCAGTGATTCCAGCAACAAGCACTTCCCTGGGAAAGCTTCAGCTCAGCAAGTGAACAAGTGCAAAGTGCCTTTTAAGTGGGCTGAAGAGAGATTTAGGGTGTCTACCTGCTGGGGTTTGAGAAACTAGCAGCCTCCAGTCGTATCAGAACTGTGATAAACATCTCATACGCCAGAAGACCACATGTTGCCCAGACAATATTCAATAACATATACATACTGCTTTGTTTTTGGTTGTGCTTTTTTTTTTTTTTTTTTGGTTTGGTTGTTTTTTTTGTTTATTTTGATGTTGTTGATTGTTGTTTTGTTTTTTAAGTTCAACCTTTTCCATACAGATCCTTTTTCTTTCTCAATTTTTCTAGTTTAATTATAATTTCCCATTGCTGCCTATTCCAATAATTAGAACTTCATTTTTGTTAGTGTTTCTACCGCTATTATTTGGTTTTTCCAGCCAATTCTACCCCATAAAGTTTTCTGTTTGCTTGTATTGGTTTGATTTATAGCATTTTTGTCTTTCCTCTCTACTTGGTGGAGGTGGGGTACTGTGTCTGATCAGGTTAGCAAATAGCTGCTGACCTCAAGGGAACCACCGAACTGGGCATCCCCAGAAGGTGTTTGTTTTTTTTTAAGGTTGTATCAAAGTACCCTACTTTACACCTATATTGCTCTGTCTCCCTCTTTCTGTCCCTCTCTTCTTTTTGTCAATATTCCTTTTACCCACACCCTCTCCTTTCTCTTTTCTTTTTTTTTTTTTAATCACTCAGTCCTCCTTTCTTTCATCCCTTTTTTGCTCTTCAACCTTCTCACCCTTCTGGTCCTGTAACCCTTAGTCCACAGGCACGAGAACTTAAAGAGCAAGAGGAGGTGAAAGGAAAATTAGGGCAAGGAAACAGATAAAAGAAATCACTCATGAGGAAGAATCAGCAGAAAACTCCAGGCAACATGAAGAACCAGTCCAGAACAACCCCGCCAAGGGACCATGAGGTAGCTACTGCAGAGGATTCCACCTATACAGAAATGTTAGGAATGACAGAAAGGGAATTTAGAATACACATGATGAAAACAATGAAAGAAATGATGGAAACAATGAAGGAAACTGCTAATAAAGTGGAAAATAACCAAAAGGAAATTCAAAAACAGAATCAAATAAGAGATGAACGATATGAAGAATATGAAAAGGATATAGCAGAGCTGAAGGAAATGAAACACTCAATCAGGGAACTTAAAGATGCAATGGAAAGTATCAGCAACAGGTTACACCATGCAGAAGAAAGAATTTCAGAGGTAGAAGACAAAGTTTTTGAGATAACTCAGATAGTAAAAGAGGCAGAAAAGAAGGGAGAGAAAGCAGAATGTTCACTGTCAGAATTATGGGACTTTATGAAGCGTTCCAACATACGAGTTATAGGAATTCCAGAAGGGGAAGAAGAATGCCCCAGAGGAATGGAAGCCATACTAGAGAATATTAAAATAGAAAATTTCCCAAAGATCACCTAAGATCCTGACACACTGCTTTCAGAGGGATATTGGACCCAAGGTCGCCTCAACTCTAACCGAGCTTCTCCAAGACACATTGTGATGAATCTGTCCAAAGTCAAGACAAAAGAAAAGATTCTGCAAGCTGCCAGGAGTAAGCGCCAGTTGACCTACAGGGGCAAATCCATCAGAGTGACCGCAGACTTCTCTAATGAAACTTTCCAAGCAAGAAGACAATGGTCATCTACCTTTAATCTACTTAAACAGAACAATTTCCAGCCCAGAATTCTGTAACATGCTAAGCTAAGCTTCAAAATTCACGGAGAAATCAAATCATTTATGGATACACAAACATTGAGGAAATTCGCCACAACAAGACCAGCTCAACAGGAAATACTTCAACCTCTTCTGCACACTGACCACCACAATAGATCAGCAGCAAGTAAGAACTCAGAAATTAAAGGACAGAACCTAACCTCCACACTGACGCAAAAGATAAAACTAAGCAATGGACTCTCACAAAATAAGACGAATAGAATATTACCACACTTATCAATTATCTCAATAAATGTTAATGGCTTGAATTCCCCACTGAAGAGACATAGATTGGTTGACTGGATTAAAAAACACAAGCCATCCATTTGCTGTCTGCAAGAAACACACCTGGCTTCAAAAGACAAATTAAAGCTCCGAGTTAAAGGTTGGAAGACAAATTTTCAGGCACATGGAATTCAGAAGAAAAGAGGAGTTGCAATCTTATTTTCAGATACATGTGGATTTAAAGCAACTAAAGTCAAAAAAGACAAAGATGGTCACTTTATATTGGTCAAGGGAAAAATACAACAAGAAGACATTTCAATTCTAAATATCTATGCACCCAATTTAAATGCTCCCAGATTCTTGAAACAGACCTTACTCAGTCTGAGCAATATGATATCTGATAATACCATAATAACAGGGGACCTTAACACTCCTCTTACAGAGCTGGACAGATCCTCTAAACAGAAATTAAACAAGGATATAAGAGACTTAAATGAGAGCCTAGAACAACTGTGCTTGATAGACGCATATAGAACACTCCATCCCAAAGATAAAGAATATACATTCTTCTCATCACCCCATGGAACATTCTCAAAATTGATCACATCCTGGGACACAAAACAAATATCAACAGAATCAAAAGAATTGAAATTTTACCTTGTATTTTCTCTGACCATAAGGCACTAAAGGTGGAACTCAACTCTAACAAAAATGCTCAACCCCACACAAAGGCATGGAAATTAAACCATCTTCTGTTGAACAACAGATGGGTGCAGGAAGAAATAAAACAGGAAATCATTAACTTCCTTGAGCATAACAACAATGAAGACACAAGCTATAAAAACCTGTGGGATACTGAAAGAGCAGTTTTGAGAGGAAAATTCATCTCTTTAGATGCCTACATTCAAAAAACAGAAAAAGAGCACATCAACAATCTCACAAGAGATCTTATGGAATTGGAAAAAGAAGAACAATCTAAGCCTAAACTCAGTAGAAGAAAAGAAATATCCAAAATCAAATCAGAGATCAATGAAATTGAAAACAAAAGAATCATTGAGGAAATTAATGAAACAAGGAGTTGGTTTTTTGAAAAAATAAATAAAATAGATAAACCATTGGCCAGACTAATGAGGAATAGAAAAGTAAAATCTCTAGTAACCTCAATCAGAAATGATAAAGGGGAAATAACAACTGATCCCACAGAGATACAAGAGATCATCTCTGAATATTACCAGAAACTCTATGCCCAGAAATTTGACAATGTGAAAGAAATGGATCAATATTTGGAATCACACCCTCTCCCTAGACTCAGCCAGGAAGAAATAGAGCTCCTGAACAGACCAATTTCAAGCACTGAGATCAAAGAAACAATAAAAAAGCTTCCAACCAAAAAATGCCCTGGTCCAGATGGCTTCACTCCAGAATTCTATCAAACCTTCAAGGAAGAGCTTATTCCTGTACTGCAGAAATTATTCCAAAAAATTGAGGAAGAAGGAATCTTCCCCAACACATTCTATGAAGCAAACATCGCCCTGGTACCAAAACCAGGAAAAGACCCAAACAAAAAGGAGAATTTCAGACCATTCTCACTCATGAATATAGACGCAAAAATTCTCAACAAAATCCTAGCCAATAGATTACAGCTTATCATCAAAAAAGTCATTCATCATGATCAAGTAGGCTTCATCCCAGGGATGCAAGGCTGGTTTAACATACGCAAGTCTATAAACGTTATCCATCATATTAACAGAGGCAAAAATAAAGATCACATGATCGTCTCAATAGATGCAGAAAAAGCATTTGATAAAATCCAGCATCCTTTGCTAATTAGAACACTGAAGAGTATAGGCATAGGTGGCACATTTCTAAAACTGATTGAAGCTATCTATGACAAACCCACAGCCAATATTTTACTGAATGGAGTAAAACTCAAAGCTTTTCCTCTTAGAACTGGAACCAGACAAGGTTGTCCTCTGTCACCTTTACTATTCAACGTAGTGCTGGAAGTTCTAGCCAATACAATTAGGCAAGACAAGGAAATAAAGGGAATCCAAATGGGAGCAGAAGAGGTCAAACTCTCCCTCTTTGCTGACGACAGGATCTTATACTTAGAGAACCCCAAAGACTCAACCACAAGACTCCTAGAAGTCATCAAAAAATACAGTAATGTTTCAGGATATAAAATCAATGTCCACAATTCAGTAGCCTTTGTATACACCAATAACAGTCAAGATGAGAAGCTAATTAAGGACACAACTCCCTTCACCATAGTTTCAAAGAAAATGAAATACCTAGGAGTATACCTAACGAAGGAGGTGAAGGACCTCTATAAATAAAACTATGAAATCCTCAGAAAGGAAATAGCAGAGGATATTAACAAATGGAAGAACATACCATGCTCATGGATGGGAAGAATTAACATTGTTAAAATGTCTATACTTCCCAAAGCAATCTACCTATTCAATGCCATTCCTATCAAAATACCAACATCGTACTTTCAAGATTTGGAAAAAATAATTCTGCGTTTTGTATGGAACCGGAAAAAAACCCATATATCTAAGGCAGTTCTCTGTAACAAAAATAAAGCTGGGGGCATCAGCATACCAGATTTTAGTCTGTACTACAAAGCCATAGCGCTCAAGACAGCATGGTACTGGCACAAAAACAGAGACATAGACACTTGGAATAGAATTGAAAACCAAGAAATGAAACTAACATTTTACAACCACCTAATCTTTGATAAACCAAACAAGAACATACCTTGGGGAAAAGACTCCCTATTCAATAAATGGTATTGGGAGAACTGGATGTCTACATGTAAAAGACTGAAACTGGACCCACACCTTTCCCCACTCACAAAAATTGATTCAAGATGGATAAAGGACTTAAACTTAAGGCATGAAACAATAAAAATCCTCCAAGAAAGCATAGGAAAAACACTGGAAGATATTGGCCTGGGGAAAGACTTCATGAAGAAGACTGCCATGGCAATTGCAACAACAACAAAAATAAACAAATGGGACTTCATTAAACTGAAAAGCTTCTGTACAGCTAAGGAGACAATAACCAAAGCAAAGAGACAACCTACACAATGGGAAAGGATATTTGCATATTTTCAATCAGAAAAAAGCTTGATAACTAGGATCTATAGAGAACTCAAATTAATCCAGATGAAAAAAGCCAACAATCCCTTATATCAATGGGCAAGAGACATGAATAGAACTTTCTCTAAAGACAACAGACGAATGGCTAACAAACACATGAAAAAATGTTCATCATCTCTATATATTAGAGAAATGCAAATCAAAACAACCCTGAGATATCATCTAACCCTGAGAATGGCCCACATCACAAAATCTCAAAACTGCAGATGCTGGCATGGATGTGGAGAGAAGGGAACACTTTTACACTGCTGGTGGGACTGCAAACTAGTACAACCTTTCCAGAAGGAAGTATGGAGAAACCTCAAAGCACTCAAGCTAGACCTCCCATTTGATCCTATAATCCCATTACTGGGCATCTACCCAGAAGGAAAAAAATCCTTTTATCATAAGGACACTTGTACTAGACTGTTTATTGCAGCTCAATTTACAATCGCCAAAATGTGGAAACAGCCTAAATGCCCACCAACCCAGGAATGGATTAACAAGCTGTGGTATATGTATACCATGGAATACTATTCAGCCATTAAAAAAAATGGAGACTTTACATCCTTCATATTAACCTGCATGGACGCGGAAGACATTATTCTTAGTAAAGCATCACAAGAATGGAGAAGTATGAATCCTATGTACTCAATTTTGATATGAGGACAATTAATGACAATTATGGTTATGGGGGGGAAACAGAAAGTGGGAAGGAGGGAGGAGGGTGGGGCCTTGGTGTGTGTCACACTTTATGGGGGCAAGACATGATTGCAAGAGGGACTTTACCTAACAATTGCAATCAGTGTAACCTGGCCTATTGTACCCTCAATGAATCCCCAACAATAAAAAAAAATATATATATATGTCAAATGGTCTATAAAACCAGTGCATGGTGCCCCATGATTGCATCAATGTACATAGCTATGATTTAATAAAAAGATAAAGAAAAGGTCTATAGATATAGACCCTAAAGATATAGAAAATGTCTATTGTGGTGAGGGCAGGTTGGGATTTAGATAAAGACACAACAATTTTAAAACTTGAAACCAGCACTTTTCGCTTCTTTCTTTATAGGAAGGGCTGTTTAATATTTATTTTTGTATATCTTGGCAGAAAGGCTGATTTGAAGTAAAATAGACAAAATAAAAACAGGAAAGCAGAGTTGATAGTAATAGAAATAGCCAATTCTCTAGATGTCCACAGAATGAACAATCAACTCCTAGGCAGTCAATGCTGCACCGCCCAGTCCTTTGCACTTGGATCAGAAAGTTGATTCTAGACAAAGATTCAGAGCTCCACAGAAAAGAATGGCAATGGCCTTCAGTCACAGAATGAGCCATGGCCCATCCACAGAAAGAACCAATGGAGGGGTGAAGGTTCTCAAGCCCACATCCTCACTCCAACTACCTCATCTGCCACCAGGGGACTAATATAAGGCAGTATGTGGCCAGGGGAGTGTCCCCTTGTAGGATATGGAGGTCTTGCGTCTCAGCAAATTCTTTCCTATTGAACATAAGTGGACATAACCAACTCCCTACTTAGGCATATCCTGGGGTCCCTGAACAGCACCTTTATTTACACACCCAATCCTAAGTCGCCTCATCATCCTGACTGCCCACCATTGACATTACAGGTTGCAAATGTCCATGCTAAAGTGTGACTGTCAGTACTAAAGACCCTATCTATAGCCAGATCAGCTGCACAGACAGTACGAGTCTCACTCACCTCCTCTGTCCTGTAATCTACACCTCTGTTAATGCAGCCTGATTACATTAGCTTTTGTGGCCACATCATATTCTTGGGTTGCAAGAATGAACTTGCATTACTTAAAAGCCCTATGTCTTTTTCATGTGTCCATTAAACTCAGTCCACCTCATTCTGCATGAACATGGTTGGATTTGGAGTCCTAAGAGGAGGAACTAACCCTTATCCCTATTATTTCCTTCCTATTTAGTCTTGTCCATAAGTCTAATCTTTTGAGAAAAGATCTATTTTCCTGCTATAATCCTAATAAACACAATGTCCTCAAAAGTCACCTTCACATTCACCCTGATAGGAATGTAAACCAAGAAGGACCAAGAGCAGAGCCCCAACATTATTCCTTGCTCATATAAGGCTGACATCTGCATTCCTTGGGCCTAGTATTTATCCAGATATCAAGATAACTGACTATATTTTGATTCAGTCACTGAAAGCAAAGCTCTGAATAGTTGAGGAGCCTAATAACTGTTATTGCTGGGAGTCCCTAGATGACAGAGAGCTAACCCCCTAATGCAGTAGCTGTGACTGAAGACACACCTGAACAATTCCTATCCCCAGTCCTGTACCTGTACCCATATCCCTGTATGAGTGCAGGGAGGTGGGTAGGAACTGATGAAGCAAAGGTAGCTATGCTTGAAGCAGTGGGGGAGGAGCTGCTGGAGGTTCTGAGCTGTCCAGCCAGGCTGTGAGCAGTACCCACTGCCTCATCCCACCTCATTTCTGCACCTGGAGGATGACGTGAGAAAAGAAGGCTAGAAGAGTGGCTTACACCTTTGAAGTTCCCTGAGACAGGAGGTACTTCTGGGGTGCTTTCTGATGATGATGAAGCCAATACACCATGAGGACAAGGGCTTTCAGCATCCCTATCCTAGTGTCTACTTGCCAACTTATCCATCCATTCACCTGACATTCAGCGATCACTAGGCTAGTCACTGGAGACACAAAAATCAACAAGACATAGAGCCTCATCCAGTTCCTGGCCTAGACACATGACCAACATGTAAATAGGTCATTATGTACAGTGTGATAGGACTAAAATCAAGATGACTATAATAATAGCTACCACATATTGCATGCTCATTGTGTTAGGTGTTGGGCTATTTGCTGCCCGTGCTTTTTATCATTTAATTCTTCAGCCACCCCATGAGGTAAGTAGTTTTACTGTTACCATTTTAGAGATCTTGCCCAAAATCACTGCTTTTGTTCCAGGATTCAAACCAAGACCAGCCTGACACTAAAGCCTGGTCAGTTACCATTACATTATTCTGCCTCCCAGCACAAACAGAGAAAAGCAAACAAGGATTATGGGACATAGAGAAGACTGAGAAACTGTCCCCAGATAATGAAAACAAATGGCCCAAAAGAGGCCAGGATTAGGCCACCCTCTGCTTAGTTCGACTTTGTGAACAGATTCTCAGTCTTAGCCTCCTGCTCTGTCAGAGAACAGAAGCCACAGGCAGTACAGTGTAACATAATCCACTGGGTGCTGCAGCTCTCTACCTGGAGCCAAGCCACTAGCATCAGCAACAGACTGAGTGTCAGAAGCACAACAATGACATCATGATCTAAGGCTGGTCTATATGCACAGACCAGCTTCTCCCTGTGTCTTTTGAGGCTCCATTGCACCCTGTAGCCCAGCATCTGACAGTACTAGGGGAACTTTAACTGATGAGCCAATGACAAGATCACTGGAAATCTTACTCTTTAATAAAAATTTATTTTTTTAATTTATACAGTAAAATCACTATTTTTGGTGAAATGTTCTATGAATCTTGACAAGTGCACTGAATCATGTGAAAACCTCCACAATCCAGATACAAAACAGTTACATCACGGAAAAAATTCCCTTGTTGGCTCCTCTGGAGTCAACCCCTTCATATCTTTCACCCCTTTTACCCTACCTGGCAACAACTAATCTGTTCTCCATCCCTATAGTCATGCCTTTTCTAGGTCACATAAATAGAATCATGCCATACATAGGCCTTTGTTTGTGCTTTCTTTTGTAAGCATATGTAAATACATAATGTCCTTAAGATTCAGCCATGTTGTTGCCTGTATGCCTGTATCAATAGTTTGACCCTTTTTTTTCCTGAGTAGTATTCCATCGTACTGATAATCTACAGTTTGTTTATTCATCTATTAAAAGGTATTTGGGATGTTTCCAGATGTTGGCAATTATGAATAAAGCTGCTGTAAACATTTGCATTAAAGCTTTTATCTAAATTTAAGTTTTTAGTTTCCTTGGACAAACAGGAGGAGGATTGCTAGTTTATGTGATAAATGTAGGTGTAACTTTATAAGAAACTGACGAATTGTTTTCCAAAGTGGCTGTACCATTTTGCTTTCCCACAGGCAACATATGAGAGTTCCAATTACTCCACATCCTAGCCAAAACTTAGTATTGTCTGTAAGGTTTTTTGTTGTTGTTACTTTATCCATTCCAACAGGTGTATAGAGGCATCTCATTGCAGCTTTAATTTGTATTTCTCCAGTGATGAAGGATGCTGAGTGACTTTTCATGGGTTTAGTTGCCATCTGTACTGTTTTGTTTTGTTTTTTGATGACTTGTGTGCCCAAAACATTTTTGAAACTTTTTTAAATTTTAGCTGTTTTCTTACTGAAGACTTTTGAGAGGACTTTATGTACTTTGGGCACAAGTTCTTTGTGAAATCTATATTTACAAATATTTTATTCTATCCTCTAGCATATATTTTCATCCTAAGAGTATGTTTCTCAGAGCAGAAATTTTTCATTTTGCCATTGGTTTACCACATTTATCAGATTTCCTTTTACGAGTCATACTTTTGGTTTTGAACCTAAGAACTCTTGAATCTAAGAACTCCTAAGGTTACAAAGATTTTCTTCCATTCTTTTTTCTAAAAGCTAGAATTTTCTTAACAGAAGGTTTAAACCATATGTTTAAATTCTAGTATATTTAGAACTATTCCACTTATCTATTCCTTATAGTTTCAATAGTTTGGTGATTTTGAGGGGGCAGAGGAAGATGGCAGACCAGAAGAATCGTTCAACTGAGCTCTCCTAGAACAACTGGGGAAAAAGAGAGAACCTAGCCATACTTGGTGCAAGGACCTTACCCACAGTCATAGCTCAGGGAAAACAGTGAGGAGGTAGTGAGCTGAATACAGCATATGTTCCAGAGTGATGGAAATCTGATTAATTAGGCAAGTGATTGTGACTGGCTAGGATTGGCTGGCTGCCCACAGAGCCCTGGGACAGGAGAAAGCCTTTCTAGAGTTTTCAGCTATTGGGGGAAGCTGTGCATTGAGTGGACAACTTGGAAAAGTGGGTAGACTCAAACATTATAAGGCAACCAGATTTGATTGCTGGATAAAGGGGACTTGCCATAGGTTTGGTCTGACAAGGCAGACATACTGAGAAGGTCTTGGTGGCCAGGGGGCTGCCATTGTAGGAAAGTCATGAGAAAGTCTTAGGAGAGGCATAAAGCACAGCCATCCTAATTCTACATTCCAGGATCAGAATTCCACTCTTGAGACAGGCTGAGGGACTTCTACACCCCAGGGGAACTGGAGTCAGGAGGCACTACAAGACCTACTCCTGAAGGATGCTTGTGAGCTTTAAGATCCCAACCTGGCAGGGTTTGAATGCTGAGGAAACAATCAGGTGATCACCAAAGGCAACTAAGTTTATAATAAGGACCATAGAGGTTGCTGGCTGTGCTGTTTCTTAAAAAAACAACCATGCCACCTGGTGTCCCAGTGACATATTGCAACATACTGTCATCAAGAGCAAAGACTTCTGTTTGAAACAAAGGAGGCTGTGAGAAGTAAACAAGAGGACAAGGAGGTGAACAAGAAGAAAGAATACATGAGGAGGAACCAACAGAAAAATTCAGGCACCAGGAAAACCAAAATAGAGGAATTTCCCCCAAAGGATCATGAGGCAGCTACTGCAGAAGACTCTACCTATAAAGAATTAATGACTTGAAAGAAAGAGAATTTAAAATATGGATGATAAAGACAATAAAAGGAATGGATGAGAAAATGGAAAGATAGAACCAACAGTCAGACAAGAAACATATAGAATATAGAAAGGATATGGCAGAGCTTAAGGAAATGTACAATCAAGAAATGTAAAGATGCAGTAGAAAGTATCAAAAATAGGTTAGACCATGGGGAAAAAAGAACCTCAGAGCTAGAGAATAAAGTTTTTGAGTTAACCCACTTAATTAAAGAGGCAGAAAAGAAGAGAGAGAAAGCAGAACAAGGGCTTAGAGAACTACGACACAGACTCCCTGAACAATTCAAATATATGAATAATAGGGATTCCTGAAGGGGAATTTTGCATCCTAAAGGGGAAGACTGTCTCAAAGGGATGGAAGTCCTACTGGACACCATCATAAAGGAAAACTTCCCAAGTTTTACAAAAGACCCTGACACACTACTTTCAAATGGATATTGAACCCCAGGTCATTTCAACTCAAACAGAGTCTCTCCAAGACACATTGTAATGAACCTGTCCAAAGTAAACATGAAAGAAAAACTTCCACAAGCAGCCAGGAGTAAGCACCAACTGACGTTCAGAGGCAGAGCCATTAGGATGACAGCAGACTTTTCAACTGAAACCTTACAAGCCAGAAGAGCATAGTCAGCCACCTTCAACATTCTGTTCTTTAATTTACTTTTTTTTCCTTTGTCACTCTTGCTAGAGTGCTATAGCATCATAGCTCACAGAAACCTCAAACTCTTAAGCTCAAGTTATTCTCTTGTTTCAGCCTCTCAAGTAGCTAGGACTACAGGCGCCCTCCACAATGCCCAGCTATTTTTAGAGACGGGGTCTTGCTATTGCTCAGGCTGATTTCAAACCTGTGAGCTCAGGGCAATCCACCCACCTTGGCCTCCCAGAGGGCTAGGATTATAGCATGAGCCACCATGCCTGGCCTCACCTTCTGCATTCTTAAACAAAACAATTTTCAGCCCAGAATTCCATATCCTGCTAAAATAAGGTTCAACATGGATGGAGATCAAATATTTTGTAGATATTCAAGCACTGAGGAAATTCTCCACAACAAGAGCAGCTCTATAGGAAATATATTAGACCCATTTTCAACACTGAGCCACCACAATGGACCACCAGCAAAGTAAACACCTTGAAGCTAAGGGTCAAAACTTAGCTTCCTCAATAGCACAAAAGATAAAACTACACAACAGACTTTCACAAAAAAAGATAACTAGAACTCCACTGCACTTATCAATTCTCTCAATAAATGTCAATGAACTGAATTCACCACTGAAGAGGCACAGACTGGCTGAATGGATAAAAATGCACAAGCCATCCATATGCTGTCTCTAGGAGACACACCTAGCCTTGAAGGACAAATCAAGACTCAGGGTGAAGGGATGGAAACCAGTATTTCAAGAAAATGGAAATCAGAAGAAAGGAGGGGTTGCAATCTTATTTTCAGATATAAGCAGATTAAAAGCAACTAAAGAAAGGAAATGATGGACACTTTATACTGGTCAAAGAAACAATACAATAAGAAGACATTTCAATTTGAAATATTTATGCACCCAATTTAAATGCTCCCAGGTTTATGAAACAGACCTTGATGGGCCTGAGCAATATGATATCCCATAACACCATTTGACGGAACTGGACAGGCCCTCTAAACAGACACTAAACTAAGATACAAAGGACTTAAATGTGCCCCTCAAATCTCAGCAAAATTAAAGAATAGAAATTATACCTTTATATCCTCTCAGCCCACAAGGCAATAAAGGTGGAACTCAACTCCAACAAAAACGTTAATCCCCACACAAAGACTTGGAAATTAAACAACCTTTTGATGGATGATAGTTTCATTTAGGAAGAGATAAAACAGGAAATCATTAAATTCCTCAAATGTAACAGCAATGAAATTACAAGTTGCCAAACCTTGTGGGATACAGCAAAAGCAGTCTTAAGAGGGAAATGTATTACATCATATGCCTACATTCAAAAAACAGAAAGAGAGTACATCAACAAACTCCTAAACCATGTTATAAAATTGAAAAAGAAGAACAATCTAGTCCCAAACTCAACAGAAGAAATAACCAAAATTAAATCAGAGATTAATGAAATTGAAAACAAAAAATCATTCAGAAAATTAATGAAACAAAAACTTGGGGTTTTTTTTAATAAATAAAATTGGCAAATCTTTGGCCAGATTAACTAGAAACAGAAAAATAAAATCTCTAATCACCTCAATCAAAAACAATAAAGGGGAAATATTAACAGATGCCACAAAGATACAAGAGATCATCCCTGAGTACTACAAGAAACTCTATGCCCAGAAATTTGACAACGTGGAGGAAATAGATCAATACTTGGAATCACACCCTCTTCTTAGACTTAATCAAGAAGAAATAGATATCTTAAACAGACCAATTTCAAAAACTGAGATTGAAGAAACAATAAAAAAATCTCTCAACAAAGAAAATCCCTGGTCCAGAAGGCTTCACACCAGAATTCTATTAAACTTTCAAAGAAGAGTTTAAACCCATACTATGGAAATTATTCCAAAAAATTGAGAAGGAAGGAATGTTCACCAACATGTTCTATGAAGCAAATATCACCCTGATACTAAAACCAAGAAAAGACCCAACCAAAAAGAATTTCAGACCAATTTAACTAATGAATACAGATGCAAAAATTATCAATAAAATCCTAGCCAATATATTACAGTTACACATTAAAAAAATCATTCATCATGATCAATTAGGTTTCATCCCAGGGATGCAAGGCTGATTTAACATACGTAAGTCCACAAACATAATTTACCAAATCAACAGAAGCAAAAACAAAGACCATGTGATCCTCTCAATAGATTTAGAAAAAGCATTCTATAAAATTTAGCATCTTTTTATAATTAGAACATTTAAGAATTTAGGCATAGGCAACACATTTCTGAATCTGATCATAGTCATCTACAACAAACCCACAGCCAAAAATGTACTGAATAGAGGAAAACTGAAAGCTTTTCCACTCAGAACTGGAACAATACAAGGTTGTTCTATACCACCACTACTATTCAACATAGCCCTGGACATTCTAGCTAATACAATCAGGCAAGAGAAGAAAATAAAGGGCATCCAAATGGCAGCAGAGGAGGTCAAACTCTTCCTCTTTGCCAACAATATGATCTTATACTTAGAGAACACCAAAGACTAAACCACGAGACTCCTGGAAGTGATTAAAAAATACAGCAATGTCTCAGGATATAAAATCAATATCCACAAATCAGTAGCCTTTGTGTATTGCAATAACAGCCAAGATGAGAAGCAAATCAAGAACACAATTCCCTTCATAGTAGCTTCAAAAAAAATAAAATGCCTAAGAATATACCTAATAAAGGGAGTGAAGGACTTCTACAAAGAAAATTATGAAACCCTAAGAAAAGAAATAACAGAAGATATTAACAAATGGAAGAACACACCATGCTCATGGCTAGGAAGAATCAACATTGTTAAAATGTCTATACTACCCAAAGCAGTCTACAGATTCAATGCAATCACTATTAAAATACCCTCATTATACATTCAAGATTTGGAAAAAATAATTCTTTATTTTTTATGGAACCAGAAGAAACCCCATATAGCCAAGGCGATTCTTAGTAATAAAAACAAAGCCAGGGGTATTACCTTTCTAGACTTTCGGCTATACTACAAGGCCATAGTGATCAAAACAGCCTGGTATTGACACAAAAAGAGAGACATTGACCGAATGTAAAACCAGGAGATGAAACTAACATCTTGCAGCCAACTGATCTTTGATAAACCAAACAAAAACATACACTGAGGAAAAGAATCCCCATTACGTAGATGGTGTCGGGAGAACTGGATGACAACATGTACAAGACTGATACTGGACCCACATCTCTCACCACTTACCAAAATTGATTCAAGATGGATAAAGGATTTAAATCTAAGACATGAAACAATAAAAATCCTCAAAGAAAGTGTGGGGAAAACACTTGCAGATATTGGCTTGGAGAAAGATTTTATAAAGAAGACTTCCAACTGCAACAACAACAAAACAACAACAAAAATTTTAAAATGGACTTAATTAAATTAAAAAACTTCTGTACAGATAAGAAAACAACAACCAAAGCAAACAGACAACCTTCAGAATAGGAAAAGATATTTTCATATTCTGAGTTGGACAAAAGCTTGATAATTGGGATCTATCCAGACCTAAAATAAATCAATAAAAAAAAGACCCAATAATCCCATACATCACTGGGTATATCACTGGAAAAGAGAGATGAATAGAACCTTCTCTAAAGAAGACAGATGAATGGCTAACAAGCATATGAAAAAAATGCTTATTGTCCTAGTCATCAGAGAAATGCAAATCAAAAGTACACTGAAATATCACCTAACTCCAGTGAGAATGGCTCACATCACAAAGTCTCAAAGCTGAAGATGCTGGCATGGATGTGGAAAGAAGGGAATACTTTTACACTGCTGATGGGACTGCAAACTAATACAACCTTTTCGGAAGGAAGTGTGGAGAATCCTCAAAGAACTCAGAAAATGCCACGAAAGCTATGTTAACTAGTGTGATGAAAATGTGTCAAACGGTCTATGAACCAAGTGTATGGTGCCCCATGATCATACTAATGTACACAGCTATGATTTAATAAAAAAATAAATAATAAATAAATAAATAAAATAAAATTTAAATTAAAAAAAAAAGAACTCAAACTAGCCCTCCCATTTGATCCTACCCAGAAGAAAAATAGTCATTTTATCGTAAGGACATTTGCACTAGACTGTTTATCACAGCCCAATTTACAATCACCAAACTGTAGAAACTTCCTAAATAACCACCAACCCAGGAATGGATTAACAAGCTACAGTACACCATAGAATACTATTCAGCCATTAAAAAAGATGGAGGCTTTACATCCTTTCTATTAACCTGGATGGAGGTGGCACACATTCTTCTTAGTAAAGCATCACAAGAATGGAGAATCAAGAATACAATGTACTCTATTCTAATATGAAGGCAGCAGATGAGCTAATATAAGGGGGGTGTGGGGGTAGGATAACAAGAAAGGGGGAAGGGGGTCGCAGTGTATGGCACACCTCTTTGTGGTGGGACACAATTACAAGAAGGACTTTATCTAAAAAATGCAATCAGTGTAACCTAATTCTTTGTATCCTCAATGAATCTCAAACAATAAAAAAGAAACAAAAAAGATAGAGACTTTACATATTTTGTATTAACCTGGATGGAGGTGGAACGCATTCTTCTTAGTAAAGCATCACAAGAATGGAGAAGCAAAAACCCAATGTACTCAATTCTGATACAAGGACTATTGATGACACAGTACATGGTGTGGTTAGGGAGAATGGAGGAGTGGAGAAAGGGAAGGAAGGAAGGGGTAGGGGAATCACAGTGTGTGACATACCTCTTGGAGGCAGGACACAATTATAAGACTTTACCTAACAAATGCAAACAGTGTAACCTGGTTCTCTGTATCCTCAATGAATCCCCAACAACAACAACAACAACAAAAAAGAGTCCTGCTGGATAGGACAAAGATTAAGGTGGGAATGATTCATAGAGCACATTGTAAAACATATCATTTATGTCCAGTCAAAGTTTTATGCCTGGAATTAGTGCAATCTTGAGTTCTGAAGTCTTTGAGTGCACTGATTCTCAAACTGCTATGGGCAGATGTTTGCTTAGTCACTTCTGAGTCTCTAAGAAAAAAAGCAACATTGACTCCAAACTCAAAAGGACTGTAGGAGGCTCTACAGGGGTACCATTCACCTATTCAGGTCCCTGATCCACTCCCATCACATATGATATACCACATGGTATATTAAAAAGGGTCAGAGCCTCTAACTGTTGACCCACTGCCCCTCCTTTCCTACAAAATGCAATGCCAAAAGTCACAGGTGGTTGAAACTTTCTGAAGTCTTTCCACATGTTTTATTTTATGTTCATTTTATGTAACATCCCAAATACATGTGGCATCACTTTCCAAATAAAGAATCGAGGAGAATGAGAGGTTGTTAGGAACGTCCAAGGCCACCCTGCTGAGGCAGTCCTGCCTTCCAAGAGCTTCCAGTCAAATTAATTGTGTGCTGAAAAGGAAATTAAACTTCCAACCAGCACAAAAGCTCTGAGTCTAACCCCATTCCATTTCATCTCTGCTTTAGTCAGGGTTCCCCAAAGAAACAGAAACAACAGGATGTGTGTTATACACAGAAGGAAGATTTCCTTTAAGGAACTGGCTCATGCAGTTATAGAGGTTGAGCAGTTCAAGATGTGCAGGGTGGACTGGCAGGCTAGACCAGGAAAAAGCCAATGGTGCAGTTCAGGTCTGGAGGACTTCTGCCAGTGAATTACCTCTTGCCTAGAGGAAGTCAGACTTTTCAGGCCTTCAACTGATTGAGTGAGGCCCACCCATATTAGGGCATGCAAATCTACTGATGTAAATTTTAATCTCGCCCAAAAACACCCTCACAGAAACATCCAATATAGTGTTTGACCACATATCTGGGCACCGTGGCCCAGTAAAATTGACACATAAAATTCATCATAACAAGCCCCCCAAACCAGGGATCGTCACAGGCTCTAGGCCAGGGGTCCTCAAACTACAGCCCGCAGGCCACATGAGGTGGTGTGATTGTATTTGTTCCCATTTTGTTTTTTTACTTCAAATTAAGATATGTGTGCTGTGCATAGGAATTTGTTCATAGTTTTTTGTTTTTTTTTTTAAACTATAGTCTGGCCCTCCAATGGTCTGAGGGACAGTGAAGTGGCCCCCTGTTTAAAAAGTTTGAGGACGCCTGCTTTAGGCAGTACTGGGCCCTGGCCAGTGGGGCTTGGTTGGAAGAACACAATGACAGAGTGAAAAACATGGTCCTTTTCTCACATGAGAAACCATTGTGAATTGTGACATCAGCATCTTGGCATTAGCTGATCCTTGCTAAGGAAGCTGCCTTGAAGTTGGTTGGGAAAACTGTGTGATCCAGCCTGCTCCACTAAGGGAAAAAGAATCTGAGGAACAGGGAGGAAAGTGTCATATCCAGGCCGAGCATGCACAGGGAAACTTATCATTGTCATAAGAGAAGTGTCCACCTGTATCATAAGTGGGGATTCCCTGTGCTGTGGGCTGCTCAGAAGAAGTTCCACAAATGGATAGGGCTGGAAAAATTCTAAAGCAGAGTCTTTTTTTTTATTATTGTTAAATCATAGCTGTGTACATTAATGCAATCAAGGGGTACAATGTGCTGGTTTCATATATAATCTGAAATATTCTAATCAAACTGTTGTTCAATGTAGCCTTCATGGCATTTTCTTAGTTACTGTAGACATTTGTATTCCACCTTTAGTAAGTTTTGCCTGTACCCATTCCAAGATACACCGTAGGTGTGGCCCCACCCATCATTCTCCCTCCACCCTAACCTCCCCCCTCCCTTCCCCTTCCTTGGCCCTTTGCTCATAGTCTTATGCTACACTTGGGTTATAGCCTTCATGTGAAAGCTATAATTTAGCTTCATAGTAGGGGTGAGTACATTAGATATTTTTTCTTCCATTCCTGAGATACTTTGCTAAGAAGAATATGTTCCAGTTCCATCCATGTAAACATGAAAGAGGTAAACTCTCCATCTTTCTTTAACACTGCATAATATTCCATGGTATACATGTACCACAATTTGTTAGTCAATTCATGGGTCGATGGGCACTTGGGTTTCTTCCATGACTTAGCAATTATGAATTGGGCTGCAATAAACATTCTGGTACAGATGTCTTTGTTATATTGTGATTTTTTGTGTTCTGGGTATATAGTTAGTAGAGGAATTATAGGATTGAATGGCAGATCTATTTTTGGATCTCTAAGTGTTCTCCAAACATCTTTCCAAAAGGAATGTATTAATTTGCATTCCTACCAGCAGTGTAGAAGTGTTCCCTTTTCTCCACATCCATGCCAACATCTCTGTTCTTGGGATTTTGTGATATGGGCTAATCTTACTGGAGTTAGATGATATCTCAAAGTAGTTTTGATTTGCATTTCTCTGATGATTAAAGATGATGAGAATTTTTTCAAGTCTGTAGGCTGTGCACGTGTCTTCTTCAGAGAAATTTCTCTTCAAGTCCCTTGCCCAGCCTGAGATGGGATCACTTGTTCTTTACTTGCTTATACGTTTGAGTTCTCTGTGGATTCTGGTTATTAAACCTTTGTCAGAGACATAACCTGCAAATATCTTCTCCCATTCTGAGGGCTGTCTGCTTGCTTTCCTTACTGTGTTCTTGGCTGTGAAGAAGCATTTTAGTTTGATCGGTCCTAGTAGTGTATTTTTGAAGCAGCTTCAATTGCCTGGAGGTCCTCCTCATAAAATACGTGCCCAGACAGATTTCTTCAAGGGTTTTCCCTGCACTCTCTTCTAGTATTTTTATAGTTTCATGTCTTAAGTTTAAATCTTTAATCCAGTGAGAGTCTATCTTAGTTAATGGTGAAATGTGTGGGTCCAGTTTCAGTCTTCTACAGGTTGCCAGCCAGTTCACCCAGCACCATTTGTTAAATAGGGAATCTTTTCCACACTGAATGTTTTTATTGGATTGTCGAAGGTTAAATAACGGTAAGTAGCTGGATTCATCTCTTGGTTCTCTATTCTGTTCCAAACATCTACCTCTCTGTTTTTGTGCCAGTACCATGCTGTTTTGATCACAATCGATTTATAGTATAGTCTGAGGTCTGGTAGTGTGATTCCTCCTGCTTTGTTTTTATTTCTGAGTAATGTCTTGGCTATTCAAGGATTTTTCTGATTCAACATAAAATGAAGTATTATTTTTTCAAGATCTTTAAAATATGACAATGGAGCTCTAATAGGAATTGCATTGAAATTATATATTGCTTTGGGTAGTATAGACATTTTAACAATGTTGATTCTTCCCAGCCATGAGCATGGTATGTTTTTCCATTTGTTAACAACTTCAGCTATTTCTTTTCTTAAAGTTTCATAGTTCTCTTTGTAGAGATCTTTCACGTCCTTTGTTAGGTATCCTCCCAAATATTTCATCTTCTTTGACACTACTGTGAAAGGAATAGAGTCCTTGACTTTTTTCAGCTTGGTTATTTTTGGTATATATAAAGGCTACAGATTTATGGGTGTTGGTTTCGTAACCTGAGACATTGCTGTATTCCTTGATCACATATAAAAGGTTTGTAGTAGAATCCCTGGTGTTTTCAAAAATATACAATCATATCATCTGTGAAGAGTGAAAGTTTGATCTCTTCTGACCCTATGCAAATACCCTTGATCGCCTTTTCTTCCTTAATTGCAAGGCTAAAACTTCCATTACAATTGTAAAGAGCAATGGAGACAGTGGGCAACCTTGCCTGGTTCCTGATCTAAGTGTAAATGATTTCAATTTAACTCCATTCAATATGATATTGGCTGTCGATGGGTTTGCTGTAGATGGCCTCTATTAGTTTAAGGAATGTCCCTTCTATACCAATTTTCTTAAGTGTTCTGATCATGAAGGAATGCTGAATATTATCAAAACCTTTTTGTGCATCAATTGAAAGAATCATATGGTCCTTATTTTTTAGTTTGTTTATGTGTTGAATTACATTTACAGATTTTCGTATATTGAACCAGCCCTAAGTCCCTGGGATAAAACCCACTTGGTCGTGGTGTATAATTTTTTTGATGTGTTGTTGGATTCTGTTTGTTAGGATCTTATTGAATATTTTAGCATCTATATTCATTAGTGATATTGGTCTATAATTTTCTTTTCTTGTTGGGTCTTTCCCTAGTTTAGGGATAAAGGTGATGCTTGCTTCCTAGAATGTATTGAGTAATAGTCCTTTTTTTTCTATATTTTGGAAGAGATTTAGTAATATAGGTACTAGGTCTTGTTTAAAGGTTTAGTAGAATTCTGACATAAATCAATCTCGTCCTGGGCTTTTCTTTTTAGGGAGATTTTGTATAGTTGATGCTATTTTAGAACTTGATATAGGCCTGTTCAACATTTCCACTTCATTCTGGCTAAGTCTTGGTCCGTGGCATACTTCCAGGTATTCGTCGATTTCTTTCAGATTTTCATATTTCTGAGAGCAGAGTTTTTTGTAGTATTCATTAAGGATTTTTTGAATTTCTGAGGGAAATTATTGTTGTTATTTCATCATTACCATTTCTGATTGATGAAATTAGAGATTTTACTCTTTTTTTCCTGGTTATGTTGGCCAAAGGTTTATCTATTTTATTGATCTTTTAAAAAAACCAACTTTTGGATTTATTGATCTGTTGTATAATTCTTTTCTTTTCAATTCCATTTAATTCTGCTCTGATTTGGGTTATTTCTTTTCTTCTGCTGGGTTTGGGGTTGTAGTGTTCTTCCTTCTCTAGTTGTTTGAGATGTCCCATTAAGTTATTAACTTCCTCTCTTTCCGTTTTCTTGAGGAAGGCTTTCAGTGCTATAAATTTCCCTCTTATGACTGCCATTTCAGTATCCCAGAGGTCCTAGTAATTCGTGTTTTGATTGTTGTTTTGTTCCAAAAATTTGGTGATTTCCTTCTTAATCTCATCTATAACCTATCTATCCTTAAGCATAAGGTTGTTTAGCTTACATGTTTTTGTATGGGTATGCAAGTTCCTGTTGTTATTGAGTTCAATGCTTATTCCATGATGGTCTGAGAAGATGCAAGGAATAATTTCTATTTTTTTAAATTTGCTGAGGTTAGATTTGTGGCCTAGGATGTGGTCAATTTTGGAGTATGGGAGGCGGAGCATGATGGTGGACAGGACGGACGTGTAGCCCACCTCTCCCAAGCCACCAGGTGAGAGGAAAGGCGGTCTGGACCTTCCCTGTGTGTGGATTATTGGAGTGGACAGACAGCTGGAGAAGCCCAGCGAACTGGCAGTTTGCTATATATGAGGGGTAATTTAAAAATCACAGACTCTGTTGTAGAGATTCATCCCTGCTCGGCCATGCCGGCCAGCAGGCCCCTCCCCCACGGAGGTCAGCAGCTTGTAAATGCTGACAAAATCCAATTGACAAGTAATTAATCCTGAACTGAGGGAGGCATCCAAAAGGAGAGTCACTCAAAACCACAGGGAGCTGGGCAAACTGTTGGACAATTGAAGGGAAGGGATCCTGCCTGGGAAACAGACATTTTGAACTACCCAAAAGGGCGGGCACCTTTCCCCCAGGTGTTGGAGGGGGCTGGCGGTTCAGACTGTGCAGCGAACTGGCAGACGCTCATCCAAAACTCTGAACCATAAAACTCAGAATAAATCCCACGGGCGCTCTAACCACGGAACGGGTTGAAGCCTAGGACCCGGCTTTGGCTTCTGGGGCCGCGGAGCAACTGTAGCCGCAGATGAGCTTTGGCAGCTGAAGCCCAGGGAACCAGCTACAGGAGATACAGCGTGAACTCAGCACCACTCCCCTTATGGCCAATTGCAGTCGCCAGTTTGCAGGGGAACCTAGGAGCAGAATGGAGGGACTTAGGAAGCGTGGACACCAGCACTGAGTGGGAGGGTCGGTCGCAAGTGCTGTCCGGAGGAGAACAGCCGAGGTTGCAAAATTCTTAGGCAACAAACTTTTACAGAAACTCCAAAATGGCGATAGGCCATGGAAGGTGGTTACCATGGTAACAGTATAAACTGTAAACCAGGTATTAGTCTCAAAAAACACTCACAGCGCCACCTGGTGTCCAGAAAGTATATTGCAATATGAATATATTCCTACGAAAGTTGATCCCTACAGCAGACATATAGACATTTATAGGTATATTTCTACCACAAGAATATTTTTGCAGTTGGTGCCTTTTTTTCATTTTTTTTTTGTTTGTTTTTGTTTTGTGGGGTTTTTTGGGGTTTTTTTGCTGTTGTTTTCTTTTTGTCTGATTTTTTCCTCACCATTTTCTTAGAGCAGATTTCGATAATTTTTTATTATTACATTTTATATAGATATATTTTTTATTTCTATGTCTTCTAATCTTAATTTCTTCTTTCTTCTCACTTAACATTCCTTCTAACACCACTTTTTTTCTCTTTTTTTCCTTTTTTTCAATTATTTTACGATTATCACTATTTTTATTGCAGTTGTTCTTATATTGCTGTTGTCGTGGCTATTGCTTGTATGTTTATGTGTTTCCGTCTATCTCTGTATCTATGGGCCCATGTGCCTGGTAACCTTTGTATCTGTTTATTTGTTCATTTGGACTCAATGAGCTTGGTGTTACGACCTGTAACCCTGAGCTCCTAAAACCCCCCTCCACTCTCACTCCGTGATCTGGAGACCTGCCCCCTCAGGAGTCCAGATTATTGGCTGAACTCTCAAGAGGTATAGATAGGACCTGGACTGCAGCTGGCCAGTGCTGACTCTGTAGCAAAAGAGCGAGAAGACAATGGTCAGCTGAGAGGGAATTACACTGGAGCGGTGGTGCCCCAAGGTGCAGAGCAACAGCCATCTTCAGCAATAACAAGGCCCACTCCCACATATCCCATAGCCTCTCCTCCTGTCTTCCTGGGCAACCAGATGAGGCCGAGCATCTTTTCAGATGGTAACCACCATGGAACAGACTTGTGACTGAAACACAGGCCCCGTGGGTAAAGGGTTTTCCTGAGACAGTACCGACCTGGGTGGAACACGGGGACTAGAAAACACACCCGCAGAGCCGGAGAACTCCTAGGGTGGGGCTGATCCAGAGAACTTCTCTACTGAGCCTAAGACACACCTGACCCTTCGGGGATCACCAGCCTATAGACGAAGGAGGCCAAGAGGCTACAGACAATAACTGATCGTGCTGCGAATACAAACCCGCAGGACTAAAGACAGGGCCTGAGACACAGGTTCTGGGAATTCAAATCAGCTTCTCCTCTGCAAAGGAATCTGGCAAGGTCAGAAACAAACTCCCACAGGGTTGTTCCCTTCACCCAGTAACATAAACTAAGGTTGGGGCTGGAACTGAGTGAACACCTCCAGCCTCCATCAAGTGCCCGAGGTTGACAGGCCACACCACTCCCTACTGGATAAAGACAGAGAATAGCGGCCTAGTCGAGCAGACACAGACTACCCTGTGACTTAGGCAGGTGCAAACCCCTGGAGTATCTGCTTACTGCAGACAACTGACTGGGTCACAGCCCTGTGGGGTTGGCAGAGACTGGGTGTGACAGAGCTGCAAGGTGGGGAAGGAGGCATCAATATTCCCAGACTGATATATTTACTGGTGGCTCTTCCTGACTCCATGCAGCACTGGAGCAAGCCATTTTAGAGCAGTCACCAGACCCCTGTAACCCAGTTCCCAGGGACCTCTTGAACTCTCCCACCCGAGGCAGCTGCTGACTGAGACAATTGACTTGGACGTTTTGAACTGAGTTACTCACCTGGGGACTATCCTGGTGGTGACCTGGGTGTGTGGTTGTAGGAAGGTTTGATTTTCCTTTTCCATTTGTTGCCTGTGGTGGGTGGGGTGACTTAATTGCTGGTATTTCTCCACAGCTGAGACTTCAACCCAGAGTAACTGTTTCACTAGGGTCACATAGAAACCAGCTGAAAACAAGTCAGAACCACTTAGCCCCTCTACACCAAACAGGGCCCCAGTTTCTCAGGCCACAGCACTGTATGGGTCCTTGACAAAACACCAGAGGAAAAAAAAGGGAGTAAAACAATCATGGGGCGCAATCAGCGGAAAAACTCTGGTAACATGAATAACTAGAATAGATCAACCCCCCAAGGAAAGATATGGCAGATGTAATTGAAAATCCCATTCACAAACAACTGGCTGAGATGTCAGAAATCGAATTCAGAATTTGGATGGCAAACAAGATTAACAAAAAGGAATTAGGATTTCGTAGAGAAATTCAAAAGCTCTCTCAAGAATTTAACGAATTTAAAGACAAAACCACGAAAGACTTAGACACACTGAAACAAGAATTTGCAGCCCTCAAAGATATGAAAAATACAGTGGAATCCCTTAGCAACAGAATGGACCAAGCAGAAGAAAGGATCTCTGACATCGAAGATAAAGCCTTTGAACGCAACCCAAACTCTCAAAGAGGAAGAGAAATGGAGAGCAAAAATGGATCACTCACTCAGAGAGCTCTAGGATAACTCGAAGAAGGCAAATATCCGTCTCATAGGAATTCCTGAAACAGATGAAGTGGCCTCAATGGGCACAGAGGCCCTTCTGCATGAAATTATGAAAGAGAATTTTCCAGACATGCCTAGAGAACCTGAAATTCAGATAGCAGATAGCTTCAGAACCCCAGCACGACTCAACCCCAATAAGACATCCCCCAGGCATATCATAATTAAATTCACTAAAGTTAATATGAAGGAGAAAATTCTCAAAGCTGCCAAGAGAAAGAAATCTATTACCTTCAAAGGGAAGAACATTAGAATGTCTGCAGATCTCTCTGCTGAAACTTTTCAAGCCAGAAGAGGGTGGTCATCAACGTTTAATCTCCTCAAGCAAAATAACTTTCAACCCCGGATCTTGTACCCAGCTAAACTGAGTTTCATTTACGATGGAGAAATTAAATACTTTAATGACATACATATGCTAAAGAAATTTGCCATAACTAAACCAGCTCTTCAGGATATTCTCAGACGTATCCTCCATAATAACCAACCCAATCCTCTACTACAAAAGTAACCTCACTCAGAAACTTCTGATCAAACTCTAACTTCCACAATGGCAAAAGGATTAAAAATGCCACCTGGACTTTCAAAAAACTCAATACCCCAAATTTGACCAAACATATCAATGTTCTCCATTAATGTGAATGGCTTAAACTGCCCTCTAAAGAGACATAGGTCAGCTGACTGGATACAAAAACTCAGGCCAGACATTTGTTGCATACAAGAGTCACATCTTAACTTAAAAGACAAATACAGACTCAGGGTGAAAGGATGGTCATCCATATTTCAGGCAAATGGTATCCAGAAAAAAGCAGGAGTTGCAATTTTATTTGCGGACACAATAGGCTTTAAACCAACAAAAGTAAGGAAGGACAAAAATGGTCACTTCATATATGTTAAGGGTAAGACTCAGTATGATGAGATTGCAATTATTAATATCTATGCACCCAACCAGAATGCACCACAATTTATAAGAGAAACTCTAACAGACATGAGCAAATTGATTTCCTCCAACTCTATAATAGTTGGAGATTTTAACACTCCTTTGGCAGTGCTGGATGGATCCTCCAACAAAAAGCTGAGTAAAGAAATTCTAGATTTAAATCTAACCATCCAGCATTTAGATTTAGCTGACATCTACAGAACATTTCATCCCAACAAAACTGAATACACATACTTCTCATCAGCCCACGGAACTTACTCCAGAATTGATCACATCTTAGGTCACAAGTCTAACCTCAGCAAATTTAAAGGAATAGAAATTATCCCATGCATCTTCTCGGACCATCATGGAATAACACTTGAGATGAGTAACAACAGGAATCTGCATACACATACAAAAACATGGAAGTTAAATAACCTTATGCTGAATGA
The DNA here is from genome assembly GCF_027406575.1 of Nycticebus coucang. Classification (NCBI taxonomy): domain Eukaryota; kingdom Metazoa; phylum Chordata; class Mammalia; order Primates; family Lorisidae; genus Nycticebus; species Nycticebus coucang. The sequence goes on from NC_069789.1 coordinate 35,184,163, forward strand.
TAGCTGGGTCAGAGATGAGATCAAGAAGGAAATTGCCAAATTTCTGGAACAAAACGACAATGAAGACACAAACTATCAGAACCTCTGGGACACAGCAAAGGCAGTTCTAAGAGGGAAATTTATAGCACTGCAAGCCTTCCTCAGGAGAACGGAAAAAGAGGAAGTAAGCAACTTAATGGGACATCTCAAGAGACTTGAAATGGAAGAACAATCCAACCCCAAATCCAGTAAAAGAAAACAAATAACCAAAATCAGAGCAGAACTAAATGAAATTGAAAACAAAAGAATAATACAACAGATCAATAAATCAAAAAGCAGGTTTTTTGAAAAGGTCAACAAAATAGATAAACCTTTGGCCAACCTAATGGGGAAAAAAAGAGTAAAATCTCTAATCTCATCAATAGAAATAACAAAGACAAAATAACAACAGACTCCTCAGAAATCGAAAAAAATCCTTAATGAATATTACAAGAAACTATACTCTCAGAAATACGAAAATCTGAAAGAAATAGACAGTTACTTGGAAACACGTCACCTTCCAAGATTTAATCAAAAACAAGTGGAAATGTTGAACAGGCCCATATCAAGTTCAGAAATATCATCAACCATACAAAATCTCCCCAAAAAGAAAAGCCCGGGACCAGATGATTTCCTGTCAGAATTCTGCCAAACCTTTAAAGAGTAATTAGTACCTATACTACTCAACCTGTCCCAAAAGGTAGAAAAAGAAGGAAGACTAACCAACACATTCTATAAGCAAACATCACCCTGATCCCCAAACCAGGAAAAGACCCAACAAGAAAAGAAAATTATAGACCAAATTCACCAATGAATATAGATGCAAAAATACTCAACAAGATTCTAACAAACAGAATCCAGCAACATATCAAACAAATCATACATCATGACCAAGTCGGTTTTATCCCAGGGTCTCAAGGCTGGTTCAATATACGTAAATCTATAAATGTAATTCAGCACATAAACAAATTAAAAAACAAAGACCATATGATTCTCTCAATCGATGCAGAAAAAGCTTTTGATAACATCCAACATCCATTCATGATTAGAACACTTAAGAAAATTGGTATAGAAGGGACATTTCTTAAACTGATAGAGGCCATCTACAGCAAACCCACAGCCAATATCATATTGAATGGAGTTAAATTGGAATCATTTCCACTTAGATCTGGAACCAGACAAGGCTGCCCATTGTCTCCATTGCTCTTTAAGATTGTAATGGAAGTTCTAGCCACCGCAATCAGGGAAGAAAAGGCGATCAAGGCTATCCACATAGGGTCAGAAGAGATCAAACTTTCGCTCTTCGCAGATGATATGATTGTATATCTGGAAAATACTAGGGACTATACCACAAAAATCTTAGAAGTGATTAAGGAATACAGCAGTGTCTCAGGTTACAAAATCAACATTCATAAATCAGTAGCCTTTATATATACCAACAACAGTCAAGTGTAAAAACAATTAAGGACTCTATCCCATTCACAGTAGTGCCAAAGAAGATGAAATACTTGGGAGTTTATCTAACAAAGGACGTGAAAGATCTATATAAAGAGAACTATGAAACTCTAAGAAAAGAAATAGCTGAGAATGTTAACAAATGGAAAAATATACCATGCTCATGGCTGGGAAGAATCAACATTGTTAAAATGTCCATACTACCCAAAGCAATATATAATTTCAACGCAATCCCCATTAAAGCTCCACTGTCATACTTTAAAGATCTCGAAAAAATAATTCTTCGTTTTATATGGAATCAAAAAAAACCTGGAATAGCCAAGACATTACTCAAAAATAAAAACAAAGCAGGAAGAATCATGCTAACAGACCTCAGACTATACTACCAATCGATAGTGATCAAAACAGCATTGTACTGGCACAAAAACAGAGAAGTACATGTCTGGAACAGAATAGAGAACCAAGAGATGAATCCAGCTACTTACCGTTATTTAATCTTTGACAAGCCAATTAAAAACATTCAGTGGGGAAAACATTCCCTATTTAACGAATGGTGCTGGGTGAACTGGCTGGCAACCTGTAGAAGACTGAAACTGGACACACACCTCTCACCATTAACTAAGATAGACTCTCACTGGATTAAAGATTTAAACCTAAGACATGAAACTATAAAAATACTAGAAGAGAGTGCAGGGAAAACCCTTGAAGAAATTGGGTTGGGCGAGTTTTTTATGAGAAGGACCACCCGGGCAATTGAAGCTGCTTCAAAAATACATTATTGGGACTTGATCAAACTAAAAAGCTTCTGCACAGCCAAGAACACAGTAAGTAAAGCAAGCAAACAGCCCTCAGAATGGGAGAAGATATTTGCAGGTTATGTCTCCGACAAAGGTTTAATAACCAGAATCCACAGAGAACTCAAACGCATTAGCAAGAATAGAACAAGGGATCCCATCGCAGGCTGGGCAAGGGACTTGAAGAGAAACTTCTCTGAAGAAGACAGGCGCATGGCCTTCAGACATATGAAAAAATGCTCATCATCTTTAATCAACAGAGAAATGCAAATCAAAACTACTTTGAGATATCATCTCACTCCAGTGAGACTAGCCTATATCACAAAATCCCAAGACCAGAAATGTTGGCGTGGATATGGAGAAAAGGGAACACTTTTTCACTGCTGGTAGGAATGCAAATTAATACATTCCTTTTGGAAAGAGATATGGAGAACACTTAGAGATCTAAAAATAGATCTGCCATTCAATCCTGTAATCCCCCTACTGGGCATATACCCAGAAGACCAAAAATCACACCATAACAAAAATATTTGTATCGGAATATTTATTGCAGCCCTATTCATAATTGCTAAGTCATGGAAAAAGCCCAGGTGCCCATCGATCCATGAATGGATCAATAAATTGTGGTATCTGTACACCATGGAATATTATGCAGCCTTAAAGAAAGATGGAGACTTTACCTCTTTCATGTTTACATGGATGGTGCTGGAACATATTCTTCTTAGTAAAGTGTCTCAAGAATGGAATAAAATGTACCCAATGTACTCACCCTTATTATGAAACTAATGTAGGACCTTCACATGAAAGCTATATCCCAGTTATAACCTAAGAATAGGGAGAAAGGCGAAAGGGAGGGGAGGGAGGGGGGATGGAGGAGAAAGGAGGGGGACAAATGGGATTACACCTGCGGTGCATCTTACAAGGGTATAGGTGAATCCTAGTAAATGTGGAATGTAAAGGTCTTAGCAAAATAACTAAGAAAATGCTACAAAATCTATGTTAACTAATGTGATGAAAATGTGTCAAACGATCTATGAACCAAGTGTATGGTGCCCCACAATCATACTAATGTATACAACTATGGTTTAATAAAAAATAAATAAATAAATAAATAAAGATTTTTTGCTCCATTAAAAAAAAAATTTTTTTTGGAGTATGTTCCGTGGGCCGATGAGAATAATGTGTATTCAGGATTGTTAGGATGAAATGTTCTGTAGATGTCTGTTAAGTCCAGATGTTGAATGCTTAAGTTTAAATCTAAAATTTCTTTTCTTAGCTTTTTTTTGGAGGATGTATCCAGCACTGCTAAAGGGGTGTGAAAATCTCCAACTACTATGGAACTGGAGGAAATCAAGTTGCTCACGTCTATTAGAGTTTCTCTTACAAATTGAGGTGCATTCTGGCTGGGTGCATAAATATTAATAATTGAAATCTCATCATATTGAGTATTACCTCTAACAAATATGAAGTGTCCATCTTTATCCTTCCTTATTTTGGTTGGTTTAAAGTCTATTGTGTCTGTGAAAAGGATAGCAATGTCTACTTTTTTCTGCTTTCCATTTGCCTGGAGTATAGATGACCATCCCCTCACCTTGAGTCTATATTTGTCTTTTAATGTAAGATGCAATTCTTGTATGCAGCAGATATCTGGCTTGAGTTTTTGTATCCAGTCAGCCAACTTGTGCCTCTTTAGAGGACAATTTAAATCATTCACATTATTTGAGAATATTGATAAGCCTTTCGAGAGTCCAGTGGACATTTTTAATCCTTTTGCAACTGTGGCAGTTGGAATTTGATCAAAATTTTCTGGGTGGGTTTACTTTTGTGGTGGAGGATTACACTGGTCTTTATGGAGGATAGGTCTGAAAATATCCTGGAGAGTTGGTTTAGTTATGGCAAATTTCTTCAACATGTCAATGTCATTGAAGTATTTAATTTCTCCATCATAAATAAAACTCAGTTTAGCTGGGTACAGGATCCTGGGTTGAAAGTTACTTTGTTTTACAAGATTAAAAGTTGATGACTGGAGGCAGAGCAAGATGGCAGCCGAGTAACAGCTTTCTTGCATCTGGGCACCTTGAGTCTGGGGAGATAGAACTCCGGGCATCTATGGCTGGTGGGATCTGCCTATCATTACCTATGCGCGGATATAGGGACTCAGTGAGAGACTTCTGGACCCCAAGAGGAGGACTAAAACAGTGGAAAAACGGAAAGTGGTTGCGTGTGTTCAATCCATCTAAACCCACCCGCAACTGTAAGTTCATTAGCAGCGAGAATGCAAACCAGAAAGGCCTTACCTGTGAACTGTTTTGGTGTCTTTGGACTTGGCACTCAGTTGAACTGCCTTGGGGAGAGCCTGAGCAGGAGTGCGGAGAACTTTGGCCGTTGTCTAGGGCCCCAGTCTGAGCCGCTGAGCCAGATGGAGCTAATGGTGTTTGGCGGTGGGTCACAGGGAGCCATTGTGAGTGATCTGCCCCGGCAAGCTCAGCCCTCAGGCTCGCAGAGCTAGAATTGGGTGGGAGCTGGTAACCCAGTGACCAAGTAGCCTAAGGGCGGGGTCTGAGCCGCCTTGCAGCCCTAATCCTCAGGGGCAGAGTGAGACCAGTTTTGGCACACTGGGTAAGTGGATAGCCACTTCAGCAGTGATTCCAGTGATAAGCACTTTCCTGGGAAAGCTTCTGCTCAGCAAGTGAACAAGTTCAAAGTGCCTTTCAAGTGGGCTGAAGAGAGATTTACGGTGTCTACCTGCTGGGGTTTGAGAAATCAGCACCCTCCAGTGGTATGACAACTGTGATTAACATCTCATACACCAGAAGACCACGTGTTGCCCAGACAATATTCAATAACATATACATACTGCTTTGTTTTTGGTTGTTTTTTTGTTGTTGTTGTTTTTGGTTGGGTTTTTTTTGTTTATTTTGATGATGTTGATATGGTTTTGTTTTATAAGTTCAACCTCTTCCATACAGATCCTTTTTCTTTCTCAATTTTTCTAGTGTAATTATAATTTCCCATTGCTGTCTTTTTCAATAATTAGAACTTCATTTTTGCTAGTGTTCTACTGCTATTATTCGGTTTTTCACCCAATTTTATCTCATAAAGTTTTCTGTTTGCTTGTTTTGGTTTGATTTATAGCATTTTTGTCTTTCCTCTCTACTGGGTGAAGGTGGGGTACTGTGTCTGATCAGGTTAGCAAAGAGCTGCTGACCTCAAAGGAACCACCCAACTGGGCACCCCCAGAAGGTGGTTTTTTTTAAGGTTGTGTCAAAGTACCCTACTGAACACCTATATTGTTCTGTCTCCCTCTTTCTGGACTTTCTTCTTTTTGTCAATATTCCTTTTACCCACCCCCTCTCTTTTCTCTATTTTTCTTTTTTTCTTATCACTCGGTCCTCCTTTCTTTGATCTCTTTTTTGATCTTCAACCTTCTCACCGCTCTGGTCCTGTAACCCTTAGTCCACAAGCATAAGAAATTAAAGAGCAAGAGGAAGTGAAAGGAAAATTAGGGCAAGGAAACAGATGATTCCACCTGTAAAGAACTCTTAGGAATGACAGAAAGGGAATTTAGAATACACATGTTGAAAACAATGAAAGAAATGATGGAAACAATGAAGGAAATTGCTAATAAAGTGGAAAATAACCAGAAGGAAATCCAAAAACAGAATCAAATAAGAGATGAACGATATGAAGAATATAAAAAGGATAGAGCAGAGCTGAAGGAACTGAAACAGTCAATTAGGGAACTTAAAGATGCAATGGAAAGTATCAGCAACACGTTAGACCATGCAGAAGAAAGAATTTCAGAGGTAGAAGACAAAGTTCTTGAGATAACACAGACAGTAAAAGAGGCAGAAAAGAAGAGAGAGAAAGCAGAACGTTCACGGTCAGAATTATGGGATTTTATGAAGCGCTCCAACATACGAGTTATAGGAATTCCAGAAGGGGAAGAAGAATGCCCCAGAGGAATGGAAGCCATAATAGAGAATATTATAAAAGAAAATTTCCCAAACATCACCAAAGATTCTGACACACTGCTTTCAGAGGAATATCGGACCCCAGGTCGCCTCAACTCTAACTGAGCTTTTTTTTTTTTAATCACTCAGTCCTCCTTTCTTTCATCCCTTTTTTGCTCTTCAACCTTCTCACCCTTCTGGTCCTGTAACCCTTAGTCCACAGGCACGAGAACTTAAAGAGCAAGAGGAGGTGAAAGGAAAATTAGGGCAAGGAAACAGATAAAAGAAATCACTCATGAGGAAGAATCAGCAGAAAACTCCAGGCAACATGAAGAACCAGTCCGGAACAACCCCGCCAAGGGACCATGAGGTAGCTACTGCAGAGGATTCCACCACAGAAATGTTAGGAATGACAGAAAGGGAATTTAGAATACACATGTTGAAAACAATGAAAGAAATGATGGAAACAATGAAGGAAACTGCTAATAAAGTGGAAAATAACCAAAACGAAATCCAAAAACAGAATCAAATAAGAGATGAACGATATGAAGAATACAAAAAGGATATAGCAGAGCTGAAGGAACTCAAACAGTCAATTAGTGAACTGAAAGATGCAATGGAAAGTCTCAGCAACACGTTAGACCATGCAGAAGAAAGAATTTCAGAGGTAGAAGACAAAGTTCTTGAGATAACTCAGATAGTAAAAGAGGCAGAAAAGAAGAGAGAGAAAGCAGAACGTTCACTGTCAGAATTATGGGACTTTATGAAGCGTTCCAACATACGAGTTATAGGAATTCCAGAAAGGGAAGAAGAATGCCCCAGAGGAATGGAAGCCATACTAGAGAATATTATAAGAGAAAATTTCCCAAATATCACCAAAGATTCTGACACACTGCATTCAGAGGGCTATCGGACCCCAGGTCACCTCAACTCTAACCAAGCTTCTCCAAGACACATTGTGATGAACCTGTCCAAAGTCAAGACAAAAGAAAAGATTCTGCAAGCTGCCAGGAGTAAGCACCAGTTGACCTACAGGGGCAAATCCATCAGAGTGACCGCAGACTTCTCTAATGAAACTTTCCAAGCAAGAAGACAAGTTCATCTACCTTTAATCTACTTAAACAGAAAAATTTCCAGCCCAGAATTCTGTACCCTGCTAAGAAAAGCTTAAAAATTGACGGAGAAATCAAATCATTTATGGATATACAAACATTGAGGAAATTCGCCACAACAACACCAGCTCTACAGGAAATACTTCAACCTGACCACCACAATGGAGCAGCAGCAAAGTAAGAACACAGAAATTAAAGGACAGAACCAAACCTCCACACTGATGCAAAAGATAAAACTAAGCAATGGACTCTCACAAAATAAGACGAATAGAATACTACCACACTTATCAATTATCTCAATAAATGTTAATGGCTTGAATTCCCCACTGAAGAGACATAGATTGGCTGACTGCATTAAAAAACACAAGCCATCTATTTGCTGTCTGCAAGAAACACACCTGGCTTCAAAAGACAAATTAAAGCTCCGAGTCAAGGGTTGGAAGACAATTTTTCAGGCACATGGAATTCAGAAGAAAAGAGGAGTTGCAATCTTATTTTCAGAATCATGTGGATTTAAAGCAACTAAAGTCAAAAAAGACAAAGATGGTCACTTTATATTGGTCAAGGGAAAAATACAACAAGAAGACATTTCAACTCTAAATATCTATGCACCCAATTTAAATGCTCCCAGATTCTTGAAACACACCTTACTCAGTCTGAGCAATATGATATCTGATAATACCATCATAACAGGGGACTTTAACACTCCTCTTACAGAGCTGGACAGATCCTCTAAACAGAAATTAAACAAAGATATAAGAGATTTAAATGAGACCCTAGAACAACTGTGCTTGACAGACGCATATAGAACACTCCACCCAAAAGATAAAGAATATACATTCTTCTCATCACCCCATGGAACATTCTCCAAAATTGTTCATATCCTGGGACACAAAACAAATATCAACAGAATCAAAAGAATTGAAATTTTACCTTGTATCTTCTCAGACCATAAGGCACTAAAGGTGGAACTCAACTCTAACAAAAATGCTCGACCCCAAACAAAGGCATGGAAATTAAACAATCTTCTGTTGAATAACAGATGGGTGCAGGAAGAAATAAAACAGGAAATCATTAACTTTCTTGAGCATAACAATAATGAAGACACAAGCTACCAAAATTGTGGGATACTGCAAAAGCAGTTTTGAGAGGAAAATTCATCGCTTTAGATGCCCACATCCGAAAAACAGAAAGAGAGCACATCAACAATCTCACAAGAGATCTCATGGAATTGGAAAAAGAAGAACAATCTAAGCCTAAACTCAGTAGAAGAAAAGAAATATCCAAAATCAAATCAGACATCAATGAAATTGAAAACAAAAGAATCATTCAGAAAATTAATAAAACAAGGAGTTGGTTTTTTGAAAAAATAAATAAAATAGATAAACCATTGGCCAGACTAACGAGGAATAGAAAAGTAAAATCTCTAGTAACCTCAATCAGAAATGATAAAGGGGAAATGACAACTGATCCCACAGATATACAAGAGATCATCTCTGAATACTACCAGAAACTCTATGCCCAGAACTTTGACAATGTGAAGGAAATGGATCAATATTTGGAATCAAACCCTCTCCCTAGACTTAGCCAGGAAGAAATAGAGCTCCTGAACAGACCAATTTAAAGCACCGAGATCAAAGAAACAATAAAAAACTTCCAACCAAAAAATGCCCTGGTCCAGATGGCTTCACACCAGAATTCTATCAAACCTTCAAGGAAGAGCTTATTCCTGTACTGCAGAAATTATTCCAAAATATTGAGGAAGAAGGAATCTTCCCCAACACATTCTATGAAGCAAACATCACCCTGATACCAAAACCAGGAAAAGAACCAAACATAAAGGAGAATTTCAGACCAATCTCACTCATGAATATAGATGCAAAAATCCTCAACAAAATCCTGGCCAATAGATTACAGCTTATCATCAAAAAAGTCATTCATCATGATCAAGTAGGCTTCATCCCAGGGATGCAAGGCTGGTTTAACATACGCAAGTCCATAAACGTTATCCACCATATTAACAGAGGCAAAAATAAAGATCACATGATCCTCTCAATAGATGCAGAAAAAGCATTTGATAAAATCCAGCATCCTTTTCTAATTAGAACACTGAAGAGTATAGGCATAGGTGGCACCTTTCTAAAACTGATTGAAGCTATCTATGACAAACCCACAGCCAATATTTTACTGAATGGAGTAAAACTCAAAGCTTTTCCTCTTAGAACTGGAACCAGACAAGGTTGTCCTCTGTCACCTTTACTATTCAACGTAGTGCTGGAAGTTCTAGCCAATACAATTAGGCAAGACTAGGAAATAAAGGGAATCCAAATGGGAGCAGAGGAGGTCAAACTCTCCCTCTTTGCTGACGACATGATCTTATACTTAGAGAACCCCAAAGGCTCAACCACAAGACTCCTAGAAGTCATCAAAAAATACAGTAATGTTTCAGGATATAAAATCAATGTCCACAAGTCAGTAGCCTTTGTATACACCAATAACAGTCAAGATGAGAAGCTAATTAAGGACACAACTCCCTTCACCATAGTCTCAAAGAAGATGAAATACCTAGGAATATACCGAATGAAGGAGGTGAAGGACCTCTATAAAGAAAACTGTGAAATCCTCAGAAAGGAAATAGCAGAGGATATTAACAAATGGAAGAACATACCGTGCTCATGGATGGGAAGAATCAACATTGTTAAAATGTCTATACTTCCCAAAGCAATCTACCTATTCAATGCCATTCCTATCAAAATACCAACATCGTACTTTCAAGATTTGGAAAAAATGATTCTGCATTTTGTATGGAACCGGAAAAAAACCCCGTATAGCTAAGGCAGTTCTCTGTAACAAAAATAAAGCTGGGGGCATCAGCATACCAGATTTTAGTCTGTACTACAAAGCCATAGTGCTCAAGACAGCATGGTACTGGCACAAAAGCAGAGACATAGACACTTGGAATCGAATTGAAAACCAAGAAATGAAACGAACATCTTACAACCACCTAATCTTTGATAAACCAAACAAGAACATACCTTGGGGGAAAGACTCCCTATTCAATAAATGGTGTTGGGAGAACTGGATGTCTACATGTAAAAGACTGAAACTGGACCCACACCTTTCCCCACTCACAAAAATTGATTCAAGATGGATAAAGGACTTAAACTTAAGGCATGAAACAATAAAAATCCTCCAAGAAAGCATAGGAAAAACACTGGAAGATATTGGCCTGGGGAAAGACTTCATGAAGAAGACTGCCATGGCAATTGCAACAACAACAAAAATAAACAAATGGGACTTCATTAAACTGAAAAGCTTCTGTACAGCTAAGGAGACAATAACCAAAGCAAAGAGACAACCTACACAATGGGAAAGGATATTTGCATATTTTCAATCAGACAAAAGCTTGATAACTAGGATCTGTAGAGAACTCAAATTAATCCACATGAAAAAAGCCAACAATCCCAAATATCAATGGGCAAGAGACATGAATAGAACTTTCTCTAAAGATGACAGACGAATGGCTAACAAACACATGAAAAAATGTTCATCATCTCTATATATTAGAGAAATGCAAATCAAAACAACCCTGAGATATCATCTAACTCCAGTGAGAATGGCCCACATCACAAAATATCAGAACTGCAGATGCTGGTGTGGATGTGGAGAGAAGGGAACACTTTTACACTTCTGGTGGAACTGCAAACTACTACAACCTTTTTGGAAGGAAGTATGGAGAAACCTCAAAGCACTCAAGCTAGACCTCCCATTTGATCCTGCAATCCCATTACTGGGCATCTACGCAGAAGGATAAAATTCCTTTTATCATAAGGACACTTGTACTAGACCGTTTATTGCAGCTCAATTTACAATCACCAAAATGTGGAAACAGCCTAAATGCCCACCAACCCAGGAATGGATTAACAAGCTGTGGTATATGTATACCATGGAATACTATTCAGCCATTAAAAAAAATGGAGACTTTACATCCTTCTTATTAACCTGGATGGAAGTGGAAGACATTATTCTTAGTAAAGCATCACAAGAATGGAGAAGCATGAATCCTATGTACTCAATTTTGATATGAGGGCTATTAATGACAATTAAGGTTATGGAGGGAAAAGCAGAAAGAGGGACCGAGGGATGGGGGTGGGGCCTTGGTGTGTGTCACACTTTATGGGGGCAAGACATGATTGCAAGAGGGACTTTACCTAACAATTGCAATCAGTGTAACCTGGCTTATTGTACCCTCAATGAATCCCCAACAATAAAAAAAAATAAAATAAATAAATAAAAATGTCGATGACCATCCTCTTCTTGCTTGAAAGGTTTCAGCAGAAAGATATGTAGTTATTCTAATATCCTTGCCCTTGTAGGTGATGATTTTCTTTTGTCTGGCTGCTTTCAGAATTTTCTCCTTCATATTAACTTTAGTGAAATTGATTATGATGTGTCTGGGGGATGTCTTATTGGGTTGAGTCGTGCTGGAGTTCTGAAACTGTCTGCTATCTGAATTTCAGAATCTCTTGGCATGTCTGGAAAGTTCTCCTTCATAATCTCATGGAAAAGAGACTCTGTGCCTTGTGAAGCCACTTCTTCACTTTTGGGGATCCCTATAAGATGAATATTAGTTTTCTTCGAATTATCCCAGAGCTCTCTGAGAGAGTGATCTGTTTTTGCCCTCCACTACTCTTTCTCTTTGAGAGTTGTTTGGGAGCATTCAAAAGCTTTGTCTTTAATGTCAGAAATCCTTTCTTCTGCTTGTTTCATTCTGTTACTGACGGATTCTACTGTGTTTCTCAGATCTTTGAGGGCTGCAACTTCTTGTCTCAATGTGTCAAAATCTTTGGTCATTTGGTCTTTGAATTCGTTGAATTCTTGAGATATCTTTTGGGTTGCTGCTTGGAATTCTAATTCAATCTTATTTGCTATCCAGATTCTGAATTCGATTTCTGACATCTCAGCTATTTGTTTGTGCATGGGATCTTGTGCTGTGTCTGACCCCATTGATTCTTGGGGGAGTTGATCTACTCTGATTATTCATATTTCCAGAGTTTTTCTGTTGATTTCGCCTCATGATTGATTTTCACCATTGTCTCTGGCCGTCCTCAGAGTTTGGGAGGTGTGTCTCCAAGATTAGACCCCAGTGGGATCACTCTATTGTTGCTGAAATTTGTAGGGAGTGACCCTGTGTAGTTCCTCTGGGGCTGCCCCAGCCAAGGAGTTCTGGTTGTGGAAGCAGCTCCAGGGTGTGACACACTCGGATACAGCAACAGGGCAGGAGGTAGTGTGCACAGTTCTGGGAGTGCCTGGCACCCAGTGACTTTGGCATAGAGAGCCCAAGGCTCCAGCAGTCTCTGGCCAGGAGAACAGCTCTGTACAGAGGCAGGGAGGGCTCCAGAGGGCACGTGGCTACCAGAGTCCCTGGCCAGAAAAGCAGGCCGGTGTGGATGCAGGAAGTGTACAGGAGGGAGGACACAGGGTTGTGCGGCTCCCACAGTTTCTGGTCAGGGCATGCGGAGGCCCCACGGGCATGGGTCAGGGTTGGGGTTTGTGTCACTTCTCTTATGGAGGTCTGGGCAGTGCCAAGCCCAGGAGTTTGAGGTTGCTACGAGCAGTGACACCAGGGCACTCTACTCAGGGCAACAGCCCGAGGCTCCAGTGTGCCAAAACAGGTCTCACTCTGCCCCTTAGGGTTAAGGCTGTAAGGCAACTCAGTCCCTGCCTTTAGGCTGCTCAGTCACTAGGTTACTAGCTCCCACCCAATCCTTGCTATGTGACCCTGAGGGCGGAGCTTGCCGGGGCAGTTCTCTCACAATGGCTCCCTGCAGCCCACAGCCGAACACTATTTGCTCCGTCCGGCTCAATGGCTCAGTTTGGGGCCGTAGACAATGCCCAAAGTTCTCCGCACTCCTACTCAAGCTCTCCCCAAGGCAGTTCAACTGAGTGCCAAGTCCAAAAACACTGAAACAGTTCACACTTAAGGCCTTTCCGATTTGCAGTCTCACACTGCTTATACTTACAGTTGCCGGTGGGATTAGGTCATTCAAACACACGCAACCACTTGCCAGTTTTCCACTGTTTTTGTCCTCCTCTTGGAGTCCAGAAGTCCCTTGCTGACTCCCTGTATCCTCAAAGGGATGATTGTAGGCAGATCCCACGAGCCAGAGATGCCTGGGGTCTTATCTCCCCAGACTCACTGTGCCCAGTTGCAGAGAAGCTGTTACTCGGCCGCCATCTTGCTCCACCTCCTGAGTGAGCCCTTTCTTTCCCTTTCCCTTCAACAGAGAACACGTCACAACAAATTCAAATTATTGTGTGTGTTTAACCCTGATAATTCCAGCTACATCATCTTCCCTAGAACTTAGAAATAATGTAGATCTGATTTAATGCACAGGGGATTATGTGGCTGTCACTGAGACCTAAAGCAGATTCTTAAGGATCAAGAGCCCCTTGGACTCTGCAGGGGAAAGGCCACTGATTAGGAGGAAAATGAGATCCAGCCCTTCTGCCATCCATGCCCTCCAGGCTTGAGCTCTTCACCACCACCCCTGTGCCTAGCCCCACAGTCCCTGATCTTCTCATGCCACTGCCTTCCTAGGTCTTCCCATAACCACCACCCCATCCTCATACCATCACATAATGAACGACCACTGGCTTCATTTGTGTAAGTGTCCTCCATACCACTCTTGTCCTAAAAAGAGCCCTGGACCTGCAAGAGGTCTCAGTAGAGTCTTGACCTTGTCAGTTACTAATTGTGTGACCTTGAACACATTACTTCCCCTCTCCAGTTTTTGATTTCCTTACCTATGAAGTGGAAATAATCCCCAAGTTAATAGGTTGCTGTGAGTGTGGAACAAGGCAATACAGACTATAGAGAGAAAATGGTGTAGGGGATGTACCCTGTTTCCCCGAAAAGAAGACAGTGTCTTATATTAAGGTTTGCTCCCAAAGATGCGCTAGGTCTTATTTTCGGGGGATGTTTTATCTTTCCTATGAGTAGGTCTTATTTTCGGGGGGATGTCTTGTTTTCGGGGAAACAGGGTAGGTAGGAGATAAGGGCAGAGCCACTCTGGTGACACAGACAGGTGAGAAAGCCAGCTGGGCCCACCTGTTACAGGTGGGAGACGGAGCACAGAGATGCCAGGAGAAGGCCATGGGTCAGCAGGTGAGCTGGGAAGGGAGATAGCAGCTGCCCCTAGAAAATCTCCAGACCTGAATGAGTATAATTGGGGGAACATAGGACATGCTGGCATGTTTGCCATTGTCTGTGCCAGAATGTGCAGACACAGCTGGTTCTAACATTGCTTCCCTGGTCCTCATCTAGTTAACAGAAAACAAAGATGCTCCAGAGCCAGGCAATTCTGGGACCCAAGCCAAGTGAGCAGAAGACCAGGCAGACCAAGCCCCAGCCACCTTGGTCCTGCTGACAGCAGAGCCGCTCCTGACTCCAGCCAGCAGCCATCAGGTCAGGGTGAAATCCAGAGAGAAAAGGATAATGTGAAGGCCCGTGCACTGCTGACTTGCCACAGGCACAGGCCAGCAGCCACTCTGAATAGCACAGCCGCAAGGGAAGCAATGTGGTATACTGGGGCCTTCCTGGCCATAGTCAGGGCAGAGCCCCTCAGCTCCACCCAGCCCAATAGATGAAGCACCTTAAAAATCACAAAACCTGCCCCTCAATAACTATCCTTAGCCCCAGGCTCTCCTTCCTTCCCACCCCCACTGAGTTTTTGCTTGCTCTGGCATCGTTGGTTCTCAAACAGAAGCAAGTTCTGGGTCAAATGCCCTTTTGGGGTCTTGGTCTTCAGTATCCCTCCTTCTTCTGGTACAAAGTTCTCTGCTTCTTTGAGTAAACAAGTATCTCCTCCAACACCCAGATCTGCAGGGCCCATGGCCAACCTGACCCAGCTCTGGGGCAGCATGCACCTAGGAATGTGCAGCATGCATCCAGGGGGACCCCAAAGTACCTTCCATGAAGATCCATCACTGTTCCTTCTTAAAAATGCTTATCCAGCCCCTAACACTTTGGCAACAGCTGGCAATATACAAAAGCAGACAGAGGGAGTCCTGGCTTCTACCTCACTCTATTTGTTCAGTGTTAATTCTGCAAACATAATGCTTCTGGGCGTCACAGCCTAGGGAGCAAGGTACCCAATCCATAAAAGAATATGGATTCTTTTAATCAAGTTGAAGACAGAATGCAATTAAGAAGGGCAGTAATGTCTGCTCTGGGCCTGAACTTAAGTTTTTAAAAGCTGTGGGTGGCCTGTTTGTGGCTTGTTTTGAGATCCTCAGGGGCAGGAGGTAGAATTAATCACCCTCTGGAGTTCATGCCACATTGTCATCATTGATCTGAGCAAGGGCCTCTCTTTATGCATTCATTTTTTTGAATCTCATCATCCCTTTCCCTTCATCCCAGGCAAACTGGTTTACATTTAATGTGTACCTTTTTGTTTGTTGTGTTCTTACAAAGCACATATTGTTGTTTGTGTGGGTATGATTTCTAATTACCTAACTCAGCTCTCATTCTCCTTCTTATATTTTTGCCCTCAGCAGTGTAGCCACAGGGACCATGGGAGTGGCTACACTACACTTCGTCTATGCCAGTGGTTCTCGACCTTCCTAATGCTATAGACCTTTAATACATGACCCACAGGTTGAGAACTGCTAGTCTATGTGCTCCCCAGGGAGAAAGACTTGATCCTTGGTTTGTTTATTTATTTATTTATTTATTCATTTATTTATTTCACTTTATCACCCTCAGTCAGGTGCCATGGCGTCACAGCTCACAACAACCTCTAACTCTTGGGCTCAAGCAATTCTCTTGCCTCAGCCTCCCAAGTACCTGGACTATAGGTGCCTGGCACAATGTCCAGCTATTTTTAGACACGAGGTCTCACTCTTGCTCAGGCTGGTCTCAAACCTGAGCTCAGGCAAATCCACCTGCCTTGGTCTCCCAGAGTGCTGGGATTATAGGCATGAGCCACCACACCGGCCTCAAGACTTGACCCTTGTAACTCAAATAATATCACAAAACCCTCATACATACATTGGTGTGGCGATTTCTTTGGGATTTCTACTTAGGAATGGAACTGTTGGATCATGAGGTTCATGTCATTTTTAAACTGGACTACACACAATTAAAGGTGGCTATACTTTGATTGGGCGCTGTGGCTCATGCCGGTAATCCTAGCACTCTGGGAGGCTGTGGTGGGAAGATCACTTGAGCTCAGGAGTTAAAAACCAGCTTGAGCAGGAGCAAGACACCTGTCTCTAAAAACTAGCCAAGTGTTGTGGTGGGTGCCTGTAGTCCCAGCTACTTGGGAGGCTAAGATAGGAGGATCGCTTGAGCCCAGGAGGTTGAGGTTGCTGTGAGCTAGGTTGACCCCCAAGGCACTCTGGGGCAGTGGAGTGAGACAATGTCTCACACACAAAAAAAAGTGGCTACACTTTACAATGCTGAAGGCTCCATATCCCACATTCCCACAGACACTTGGCAGCATGCAGCTTCCCTAATAGGCACAACATGCTCTATTGTTTTAATTTGCGTTTCTCCAGTGATGAGTTGTAGCATCTCTTTATGTAAGGATCAGCTTTTGGGATTTCCTTTTCTGCTTAGACGCTTTGCCCAATTTCCAGCACGATTACTGCCTTTTTACCTTCTTGATCTGCACTTGTTGCTGGTATATTCTAGCTTGACATTTTGAGTACCTTCCCTCACCTGTCACCCGTTAATTAACTCTGTGGCTGTAGTGTCCTTCACTGAATGAAAATCAGTTCCATCCATTTTTGTCTCATGTTTTACACTTTTTGAAGTTTTAAGTTCTTCCTTGCCCCTAAGATCCAAAGATAGACCCTTACACTATTTTTTCTTTTCTTTGACATTTTGAGACTCTAATTAGTCTTCCTGTTACCAGTAATTTTTTTCAAGACCACATTAGAAAAACACAAAAACAAGTGGTTTTTGAGAAGAAGGAAAGGGAAATTTATTGTTTTACCAGCAATGGAGGAAAAATGGCACACTATTCATTTCAAAACATCAGTTTTTCCTGGATGCAAGCAGAAACGCCGAGCTTTTAAAAGGGAAGGCCTATTGCCATTCAACCTACAGTTAATGACTCTCATTGTCCCATCTGTGGTAAAGACAAAACCATGCCCTTCACCCACATGGGAGGCCTTCAACCCCACCTTCCGCAGTACAAAGAATAAAAAAACACTCCCTTGTCCCCCAGGACCACCACCCAAGTCAGAGATGCAGATTTCAGATTCCAAAAAGAATAGGAGAAGTTTTAAAGAGACATAAAACATCAGGCCATTTCCTCTAATACATATTCCCCACTCTTAATTTTGCACCTCCATAACTATGTGAGGGGGTGACTACTCAGATACCAGTATCTGGGGCTATCCTGGGTCAATTCACAAGTCAGAATTAATTTAGATCATTTACTGAATATTTCACAAGCACTTGCTATGTGTTAGGCACTGTGCTGTGAGCTACAAAGAGAAGACATGAAATGGTCCCTGGACTCCATGTGACAAGAGATGAAAGGAATCAAGGAAGGAAATTTCAACTTGCAAATTGCCCAGAAGGAGGAGACCACAGTCTCAGCAGGTACCTGGAAACCACATGCAAATGAGGTAACACCAAGCAAACATCTGGGTAGCCCAATAACAACCCAAAGAAGCCAGTTCTTGGAGATCTAGAATTCATTTCCCAATCTAGACAATTTGTAGTAGGAACTTGAATGTTAAGTTTTGACATTTAATCAACTCTTTAAAAAAAAAAATTTATAAAATACAACTGGCGCAGCCTCTATGGTGTGCCCAAATGGGCAGATTCCTTCTGTGTAGCCATGTTTTAGCAGCCTTTTCCTCCAAACCTACACCGATCCATGTAAGGTACCATCAAAGGTATATGAGGTATAGCATGCTATGGAAACCTAAAAAGGCTCCTCAGACAAGTGCCCACTCTAAAAATCTCTTTCAAAGACTGTCCCCACCAGGAGACTACCTAATGATTAATTAAGATTCTCCTAAACAGTATCACATGCTTTGAGAAGTTTTAAAAGCTAGGCAGTAAGATTTTATTAAGTAAAATGCTGCAGTGAAAGAACAGCGGCCACAGTATCAAGTAAGAATAAAACCGCAGATCACATCCCTGCTGGGACCCTTACCATGCCTGGGCCAGGGACAGTCAGAAAGCTGGATGGATTATTTCACAGCCATCAACACTCCTTCTCACAGCACCAGCTGTCTGCATGATGAGAGTGGCACATGACCTGGGCTTCTGGCAAGGGCATGGTGTGGGGTCAGGAACTTGAGTTTGGGCTCTGACTTTGCTCTCCATAATGTGACTTTGAACAATCCTGTTGCTCCCTTGTGTCTGTTTCCTCATGTGCAAAATCAGCATGCTGAATTGGATCAGCATTTCTAAACATGGGGCAGGGATGGTAAACATTTCAGGATTTCTTAGACAAGTTGTACAAATACAAGGGAGCACAGGCCCTGCATCTGCTAAATCAAAACCAGACAGTGGCTTCACCAGGCCAGTGCAGAGCCACCTGACTACTCTCTCCATCTCTCATGTGTCCTATGTGACTTGGGGAATGTTAACACAGCACCTGAAGATCCCTCAGGTAACAAAAAACTAGCACACTAGCTCCTTGGGAACTTACAGACAGAATCCTTGAAAATTTAGATCTAAGTTTTCTGGAAACTCAGGAGGAAAGAAATTGGTTATACAGTTATCCACATCCATAAAGAAAAAGGGTGCCAGTTCCTTAGGAGAAACAAATTATTCCCTAAACTTATATCTAAAAATTATTTGCTTCACATATTTCAGCTACAGTAGAGAACAGAGCATCTCACAGCCGACACAGCCACAGGTATAAGACTGTTTATTGTGGCATCCCTCAGTGATGAAGAAGAATATAAAAACATGACCCAGGTGAAACAATTTGAGGAGGCAGGACAAGACAATGTGGTCCAAATTTTGAATGTGCTTCAAATCATTTTCCATTACCGTCGCTCACAACCAGACATGTGGAAAGTCTGAGAACAAACCAGTGGAGGTGAGGGTGTCCAGAAAAGGCCTGGACAGCAGGTGCTCTGTACTACTCCCTAACAGTGGCTCCCTACAGCTTGAAGGTCCAGTGCACCCACAGTGACACTGACAGTGCTTTGTGAAAACTGAGGAATCTTTCTAAGTAGGATCCTCCTTCCTGCTTGCATGTCCATTTTCCTTCAACCCAACAGGGAGCTGGGCTAAAATGCCTCCATTACCCCACCTCCACCCTAGATCCCCCTTTGCCCTTCTCTACCCTGCCCTGGTCCCTGGGAGGCCCACCTCTGAAGAATGCACCATCCCCACCCCACCCCCAGCCTTCCTTGCTTCCCATTATGTTAGACTAGTAGGAAGAATCTCAGAAGACAGCAGGCCTTTTAAGGGTTATTTTCCAGTTCCCTTCCTACTGGACTATGCCTTGGCAGTGTCTCTGCCCCACCACACAAGGCCCCCCAGCACCTTCAGTAGACAACCCCAACCACCACAGCTCCCATGAAGTTCCAGTAAAAGCCTCCTCCCCTCACTCCTGCATACCTAGCTGTGGCAGCAGCCTCCCCTGGTTGCCGGATCCTGGTGCCTCACCATCCCTGCTGGTTTCTTAACCCTGCCCCTCCTCTGTAAACAGTTCCCTCGTTAAACTCTCCTCAATTATCCCCTTTGAACATGTGACCTGTTTCCTACTGGGACCCCAAATGAGAGACCTGAAGGTTAGGTCATGTTGCATCACCTAAATACTCTGGAGGACACATTCCAGCACTTGAAGAAATTATTGATCAAGTCAACATTCTACCACAGAGAATGGATTTATTTGACTAGAAAATTTTTAAAGCAAGTGTTACCAGTGACTAGTTACTAGTTACTCAGTAGAGGTATTTAAAAATATATATCAGTTATGCTCCCATGGAAAGTATATCTAGCTTTGAGCAATGCAGCTTCCCAGTAAATTCTCTAGAATGAATTATTTGCAAATTGTGTTCCTAAGAAACTAAACAAGTGACCTGTTGTATGGAATTATTGAATACAACCAATTAAATTTTGCAGGGCATTTGCCAATTCTGTTTTTAGAACTAAGTGTCAGACGGTGGCAAAAAAAAAAAAGTGTACTTGAGGCTGCTCCTAGTTCATGAACAAAGAAAGATAAAAAACTCTATCATCAGCATATAAAAGAACTTCTTTATTAAACAAATAAGCAAAGGCCAACTCTACAGCAAGGAGGCGTACATACATCTGGATCTTCCATAAGCAACTAAAGACACATAGGTTACAAAAGGAGTAGGGGCTAGAACCCCCTGCCTTTCTTCAAATTGAGTATCTCACCTATTAGGACTCTTCAGGTAGAGTTAAAAAGCAACAGTATAAGAAAGTAAGATGGCTAACAAGAGGCAGCTTTCCATAGGGGCTCCTGTCCAGAGGGAGAGATAATGGAAAGAATGGACTCAATGAAGCTGAAGGTGGAGGTGGAGAGGTGGAGAGGTGAGCTAAGAAAGAAGATAGATAAGTGCACATCATCTCTATGGAGACAAGCTGTGACTCCAAGAAAACAAATTCTAGGTATAAAGCCCATCACCAAGAGGACAAGAGTCCCCTCCCCCAAGAGAGAGACTTGCTGTGTGCTCTCTACAAGCAAGCAGGGAGCAAATGACCTCTTATTTTATCCCATGGGAGAGAGCCACTAAATATTGGGCCTCCTTCTCCAAAGAGGTCCCACTGCTAAGCCTAGAAATCATCCTTCCAGGAATAAAATTGAACAAATATGTTCCCTGCAACTGTGAACTCCCAATTCCACTCTTCCCCCCTTGCCTGGTGGATGGTAGTGCTACCACACCAAGCTCCTCAAGTCTCTGGCTGCAGCTCTAAAAGGGAACATTGCAAAGCCATAGGGGAAAAGCCACAATCACCAGTCCCAGCTCACTGGTAAAGGGATGGTAAACTCCACTTCCTGGGGCCATCAATCCAATTGCACCTTGTCAGTTTTAGCAGCAAATCTGTGGAAAAATAATCATGAAGTGAAACTAGTGGTAGAATTCTGGCAACGTGAATAACCAGAGTAGATCAACTCCCTCAAGGAATGACAAAGGAGATACGACAGAAGATGCCATTTATAGACAATGGTTGAACTGTCACAAATAGAATTCAGAATATGGATGGCAAAATAAAATGAATAGAATGAAGGAAAAGATGGAAATAGAAATCCAAAGAGTTGTTCAAAAGTTGTCTCAAGAAATTAATAAATTCAAAGACAAAAATCATCAAGGATATGAACATAATGAGAAAAGAGATAGCAGAGTTCAAGAAAATGAAAAAGTTATTTGAGGAGATTCAAAATACAGTAGAATCCTTCAGTAATAAAGTTGAGCAGGCAGAAGAAAGGCTCTCTGAAATTGAAGGATAAGCTTTTCTCAAAGAGGCAGAGAAATAGCAAAAAGTGATCATTCCCTGAGAGAGTTGTGGGATCACTCCAAAAGATCAAACATTCAACTAACAGGAATTCCTAAAGGAGAGAAAACGATGGTTCTAAAGGCACAGATGCTGTACTCCAAGATATTATGCAGAAGAATTTCCCAAGCATTGCAAGACATACAGAATTTCAGATAGTAGATAGTTTCAGAACCCCAGCAATACTCAATTCAAATAAAGCATCTCCTAGACACATTGTAATTAACTTTGCCTAAGTTAATATTAATATGAAGGAGAAATTTTTGCAAGCAGCCAGATATAAGAAAAGCATTACCTAAAAGGGAGAAATATGAGAATGACTGCAGACCTTTCAGCTGAAACTTTTCAAGCCAAAAGAGGATGGTCATTGACCTTCAATCTCCTAAAACAAAACAACTTTCAGCCCAGGATCCTATATCCAGCTAAACTAAGTTTCATTTATGATGGAGAAATCAAATAATTTACTGAAATATACATGTTGAGGAAATTTCCCATAACTAACCAGCTCTCCAGGAAAATACATGAACCCTTTCTTTATAATTACCAGACAATGGTCTACTACCAAAGTAAATTCACCCAGAATTTATCAAACAAAACATAACCCTCAAAATGTGAAAGAATTAAAAATATCCACTGGACCTTTGAAAACATTATGGCCCAAACACTGCCATTCCCATCAGTTCTCTCAATTAATGTGAATGGCTTCAATTGTCCTCTAAAGAGGCACAGGTTGGCTGACTATATACAAAAACTCAAGCCAGTTGCCTACAAGAGACTCATCATACCTCAAAAGATGAAAAAGACTCAGGGTGAAGGGATGGACAACTATTATGCAGCCAAATGGAAATCAGAAAAAAAGTAAGGGTTGCAATTTTATTTGCAAATACAATAGGATTTAAACCAATAAAGATAAGGAAAGACAAGGATGGGCACTATATATTTCTCAAGGGAAACACTCAACATGAAGAGATTTCCATAATTAACATTTATGCACCCTACCTAAATGCTCCTCAGCTTATAAAGAAAACCCTAATGGATACAAACAATGTGGTATCTCCCTGCACTATATAGCTGGAGATTTTAACACCCCTTTGCCATTCTGGAAGAAGAAACTAAACAAATGAATAATAGATTTAAACTTGACCATAGAACAAATGGAATTAACAAACATCTACAGAGCATTTCATCCTAATAAAACTGAATACGTATTCTTCTCATTAGCCCACAGATCATCCTCTAAAACTGATCATACCTTAGGACACAAGTCTAACCTCAGCAAATTCAAAAGAATAGAATTATTCCTTGTATCTTCTTGAACCATCATGGAATAAAAATTGAACTCAACAGCAAGAGGAATCTTCATACTCAAACAAAGTCATGGAAACAAAATAACCTTTGGCTGAATGATAGTTGGATCAAAGATAAGATTAAGAAGGAAATAACCAAAGTGGAACAAAATGATAACAAAAACACAAATTATTAAAAACCTGTGGGATACTGCAAAGGCGGTCCTAAGAGGGAAATTTATAGTGTTGGAAGCCTTCATCAAGAAAACAGGAAGAGAGTAAGGCAACAAGGGGACATCTCGAGCAACTGGAAAAGGAAGAAGAATCCAACCCCAAACCCAGTAGAAGAAAAGAAATAACCAAAATTAGAGCAGAACTAAATGAAATTGAAAACAAAAGAATGATTCAGAAGATCAACGGAAAAAAAGTTGGTTCTTCAAAAAGGTTAATAAAATTAATAAATCTTTGGCTAACCTAAACAGAAACAGAAAAGTAAAATCTTTAATAACATCAATCAGAAAAGATAAAGGAGAAGTAACAACAGATACTACAGAAACTCAAAAACTCCTTAATGATTACTACAAAAAAACTCTCTTCTTAGAAATATAATAATCTGAAGGAAGGACACCACCTTCCTAGACTCAATCAGAAATCATTAGAAATTTTGAATTGACCTATATCAAGCACTAAAAGAGCATCAACTATACAAAATCTCCCAAAAAAGAAAAGTCTGGGACCAGGTGGCTTCACATCAGAATTCTATCAAAGCTTCAAAGAAGAACTAATACCCCATATTATATAATGTTTTCCAAAACACAGAAAAAGAAGAAATCCTCCACAACACATTCTGTAAAGCAATTATCACCTTAATTCCCAAACCAGGAAAGGACCCAACAAAGAAAGAAAACTATAAACCAATATCATTAATGAATATCAACGCAAAAATATTCAATAAGATCCTAACAAACAGAATTCAGCTATACATCAAAAAAATTATACACCATGATCAAGTTGGTTTTATTCCAAGGTTTGTCCAACTTGTTGAACAAGGTTGGTTCACATATATAAATATATAAATATAATACACCACATAAATAAAATTAAAAAAGACCA
Organism: Nycticebus coucang; assembly: GCF_027406575.1. Taxonomy (NCBI): domain Eukaryota; kingdom Metazoa; phylum Chordata; class Mammalia; order Primates; family Lorisidae; genus Nycticebus; species Nycticebus coucang. The sequence goes on from NC_069789.1 coordinate 35,208,397, forward strand.
AAAAAAAACCCAAAAGACCATATGATTCTATCAATAGATGCAGAAAAGCTTTTGATAATATCCACCGTCCTTTCATGATCAGAACACTTAAGCAAATAGGCTTAGATGGGACCTTTCTTTTCTTTTTTTTTTTGAAACAAATTTTTATTACATGAGTTAATTTTTATGTCCAAGCACAAGGATAATGAAATACATTTTCCATGAAAAATATTATGTACATTAAATAACATACAGTGGTAATAATGCGGTATAGATGGGACATTTTTTTAAACTGATGGAGGCTATCTACAGCAAACCCATAGCCATATTTTGAATATCCATCATACTGAATGGAGTAAAATTGAAAATACTTCCACTCAGATCTGGAACTAGACAAGAATGCCCACTGTCACCCTGCTATTCAACATAGTCATGGAGTCCTAGCTATTGCAATCAGCAAGAGAAGACGATCAAGGGTATTCAAATGGGATCAAAGGAGGTCAAACTCTCACTCTTCACAGATGATATGATCCTATACCTGGAAAACCTCAGGGACTCAACTACAAAGTTCTTAGATGTGATCAAGGAATATAGCAGTGTCTCAAGATACAAAATTAATACTTACAAATCAGTAGCTTTTATATATGCCAACAATAGTCAAATTGAAAACACTTTTACAGTAGTGCCAAAGAGGATGAAATACCTGGAATTTATCTAAGAAAGGAAGTGAAAGATCTCTATAATGAGAACTATGAAACGTTGAGAAGAGAAATAGCTGAAGATGTTAACAAATGGAAAATTATACCACGCTTGTGGCCAGGAAGAATCAAAATTGTTAAAATGTCCATACTACACCAAGCAATCTACAGATTTAATGCAATCCCTATCAAAGCACCAATGTCATACTTTAAAGAACTTGAAAAAATAGTACTTCGTTTTATATGGAATCAGAAAAAAACTCAAATAGCTGGCTTGGCACCGGTTATACAGTGGTTATGGCGTCTGCCACAAACACCTGGGCTGGCAGGTTCAAACCCAGCCTGGGGCCAGCTAAAGAACAATGACAACTGCAACAAAAAGAAATGGCCAAGCATTGTGGCGGGTACCTGTAGTCCCAGCTACTTGGGAGGCTGAGGCAAGAAAATCACTTCAGGCAAGAGTCCAAGGTTGTTATGAGCTGTGACGTCACAGTACTCTACTGAGAGTGACAAAGTAAGGCTCTTCTCAAAAAAAAAAAAAAAAGCAGTGCCTGTGGCTCAAAAGTGTAAGGTGCTGGCCCCATATGCCAGAGGTGGCGGGTTCAAACTCAGCCCCGGCCAAAAAAAAACTGCAAAAAAAAAAAAGAAAACTCAAATAAATACATTCCTTAGAAATAAAGACAAATCAGGAGGCATCATGTTACCAGACTTCAGCGTATATTATAAACCTATACTGATCAAAACAGCATAGTACTGGCACAAAAATAGACACATAGATCTATGGAACAGAATAGAGAACCTAGAGATGAACCCAAGCACATACGTCATTTGCTCTTTAATAAGCCTAACAAAAACATGGACTGGGGAAAAGACTCCCTATTTAACAAATGGTGCGGGAGAACTGGCTAGCGACCTGTAGAAGACTGAAACTGGACCCTTTTCCTTTCACCATTAACACTTATTCTCAGTGGATAAAAGATTTAAACTTAATACAGGAAACTATAAAAATACTAGAAGAGAGTGCAGAGAAAATGTTTGAAGATATTGGCCTGGGAAAATATTTTATGAGGAGAACCCTCTGGCAATTGAAGCAACACCAAAAATAAATTACTGGGATCTGATCAAGCTAAAAAGTTCCTGCACAGCTAAGGGCAATGTAAGTAAAGCAAACAGACAGCCTCCAGAATGGGAGAAGATTTTTGCAGGTTGTGTTTCCAACAAAGGCCTGAAAACCAGAATCCACAGAGAACTGAAAGTAATCAGTAGGAAAAGAACAACCAACCACATTTCTTTGTGAGCACTTAACATGAATAGAAACTTCTCTAAAGAAGACAGGCACATGAAAAAATATTCAACATCTTTAATCATCCAAGAAATGCAAATCAAAACTACTTTGAGATATCACCTAACTCCAATAAGATAAGCCCACATCAAAAAAAAAAAAAAAAACCCAAAACTGTAGATGGTAGCATGGATGTGGAGAGAAAGGAACACTTCTACACTGCTGGTGGGACTGCAAACTAATACAGCATTTTTGGAAAGAAGTATGGAAAATTTTCGAGGAACTAAAAGTTGACCTACTGTTTGATCCTGCAAAATCATTATTAGGTATCTATCCAGATGAACAAAAATAATTTTACAACAAAGACATTTGCACCAGAATGTTTCAATGGCCAAGGCATGGAAGCAGCTAAAATGCCCATCCACCTATGAATCAATAAACAAATTGTGTTATATGTATAACATGGAATACTATGCAGCCATAAAAAAGAGAGAGACTTTACATCTTTTATGTTTACGTGGATGGAGCTGGAACATATTCTTCTTAGTAGAGTATCTCAAGAATGGGGAAAAAAGTATCCAATGTACTCAATACTATTATGAAACCAATATATAAACACACATTCATACTAATGAAAAAATACAAAGATAGCCCAGGAAGAATGAGGGGAGAAGAGGTAGAGGAGAGGGCGAGTGAAGCGAGGATATTTGGTGGGATCTCACCTAATGTACACAATGCAAGGGTACATTTCAAAACAACTAAAAGCATATTATATATGTAATACCCCCCCAAAACAAGTAAGTGAAGTGATGGTTATGTTAATTAGTTTGATATAAGCATTCCATATTGTATATCAAATCACATTGTACCCCATAAATGTATACAGTTATGATTTAATAAAAATTAAGTTAAAAAATAAAAAGCAACAGTAACTAAGAGTATTTTTTTTTTTTATTAAATCATAGCTGTGTACATTAATGCAATCATGGGGCACCATACACTGGTTTTATAGACCATTTGACACGTTTTCATCACACTGGTTAACATAGCCTTCCTGGAATTTTCGCAGTTATTGTGTTAAGACATTTATATTCTACATTTACTAAGTTTCACATGTACCCTTGTAAGATGCACCGCAGGTGTAATCCCACTGTAGGTGTAATCATCCTCCCTCTGCCCATCATCCCCCCTCCCTCCCCTCTCTTTACCCCTTCCCCATATTCTTAGGTTATAACTGGGTTATAGCTTTCATATGAAAGCCATAAGTTAGTTTCATAGTAGGACTGAGTACATTGGATACTTTTTCTTCCATTCTTGAGATACTTTACTGTGAAGAATATGTTCCAGCTCCATCCATGTAAACATGAAAGATGTAAAGTCTCCATCTTTCTTTAAGGCTGCATAATATTCCATGGTGTACATATACCACAATTTATTAATCCATTCATGGATCGATGGGCGCTTGGGCTTTTTCCATGACTTAGCAATTATGAATTGGGCTGCAATAAACATTCTGGTACAAATATCTTTGTTATAATGTGATTTTTGGTCTTCTGGGTATATACCTAGTAGAGGAATTATAGGATTGAATGGCAGATCTATTTTTAGTAACTAAGAGTATATACTGAGTTCATACAGCTTCACCAGGTCACAGAGAAAATGCTGAGAACGGTGGCAGCTTACATATTCCTTAACAGAATTCTTCACGAGAGAGGTGACCAATAAAAATGTGGAAATACCCAAAACCCAATTACTCCTTATATTGGTCAGAGAAACACAGAACCCACAATTTAAGGCAGAAAAAAACATATAATTTAGATGAAATTCCTAATAACTATAGTTATTTTTAATAATAATATCCTCCCAGTTTGAAACATGATAGCCAAAATAAATGTTTGGAGAAGGAAAATAAAGCCTAAATGAGAGTTTATTTTAGCTCTCAAAACTTGGCTGGCCACTCACCTGGGCTGGCACAAAATGTTCTGTCCGCAAGCTGGCCTTCACCATTAGGGGAATATAAAAATTTCTAGTGAGTCACAGCATTTCTGCTTCATTTCCACTACTTCTCCCTCTCAATACCCAGGTAGCCAGAGCTGCTTTCACGTGTGGGCTTAGGCAGAAAACAGAAGGCCAAGTGTAGTGTGTCAGCCCTTACCAAGGACAGGAAGCATATTAGTAGCCCAGTTGGTGCAACCTGGATTTAATTTTGCTTTCCTGGGCTTGGTTTCTGGAAGTCCAGAGATAAGCCCTGGGTGTCTGTGGAGCCCCACTGCTGTCTTTCCATGTGGATGTGGTTTGTGCAGCCAGGCTCCCTCCTTATCCACTCTCCCAGGGTAGGACTTGCCTGCTATAACCAGCGATATAGGGGTCCAACACTGTCCTTACTCTTGCCTACCCCTCTCCTAGGGGCCTTGAGTCTCTGCCCCTTAGCACACCCTCTTTCTTCCTACACCAGGCAACTGGCTGAAGTCCAGATGACTGTAAATGGATTGGTTACCTGGCAAGGACAGACTGGTTCTGCCAACCAAACTTTCAATAGCACTTTCCTACTGCAGAAGTCCTGCCTGGTGAACTCATCAACCCCACTGGCTCTTTCACACAGACCATCCAGGCAGCCCTTTGGGGATTACATCCATATTATTTTCCCCAACTTAACATTCAGACCCAATCCAGGAATAACCCAAATCCTCCTTGTTGATCTGCTTCCAACACAGACACCACTTACTTGTTCCATCCAGTTGTGCCCATGGCCAGAGGCAACACAGAGGAAAGAAGGGTTTGGGTGAGGTTAAAGGCCAGTTGTCTGCTATCCCCCCAAAGCTCAAAAGTCACAGGACAACTTCCAGGCCAATTCTTCTGCTGTGCCAGAATATTCAACATGTCAAGAACATTATGAAGGTTTCTTAGCTTCACTGATTGGATAGAATGCAAATGAGGGTAACAATGAGATATCACTTTACCCCTAACAGATTGAAAATAATTTTGTGATAAATAAGTTACTGCTGGAGAAGCAAAGAAAAAAGCATTTTACTCACCAGTTGTTGGTAAAAATGTAAACTGATGTAGCTTTTGGAAAACACTCTAGTAATAACTATCATTAATGAAAACACATATACCCTTCAACCCAGCAACCCCCTTCCTGAGGATTTTTTTATTTATTTTTATTATTAAATCATAGCTGTGTACATTAATGCAATCATGGGGCACCATACACTGGTTTTATAGACCATTTGACATATTTTCATCACATGGGTTAATATAGCCTTCCTGGCATTTTCTTAGTTATTGTATTAAGACATTTATATTCTACATTTACTAAGTTTCACATGTACCCTTGTAAGATGCACCGCAGGTGTAATCCCACCAATCAACCTCCCTCTCCCCATCCTTCCCCCTCTCTCCCGTCTCTCTACCCCTTCCCCATATCTTAGGTTATAACTGGGTTATAGCTTTCATATGAAAGCCATAAGTTAGTTTCATAGTAGGGCTGAGTACATTGGACACTTTTTCTTCCATTCTTGAGATACTTTACTAAGGAGAATATGTTCCAGCTCCATCCATGTAAACATGAAAGAGGTAAAGTCTCCATCTTTCTCTAAGGCTGCATAATATTCCATGGTGTACATATACCACAATTTATTAATCCATTCGTGGATCGATGGGCACTTGGGCTTTTTCCATGACTTAGCAATTATGAATTGGGCTGCAATAAACATTCTGGTACAAATATCTTTGTTATAATGTGATTTTTGGTTTCTGGGTATATGCCCAGTAGAGGGATTACAGGATTGAATGGCAGATCTATTTTTAGATCTCTAAGTGTTCTCCAAACATCTTTCCAAAAGGAATGTATTAATTTGCATTCCCACCAGCAGTGTAGAAGTGTTCCCTTTTCTCCACATCCATGCCAACATCTCTGGTCTTGGAATTTTGTGATATGGGCTAATCTTACTGGAGTTAGATGATATCTCAAAGTAGTTTTGATTTGCATTTCTCTGATGATTAAGGATGATGAGCATTTTTTCATGTGTCTGTAGGCTATGTGCCTGTCTTCTTCAGAGAAGTTTCTCTTCAAGTGCCTTGCTCAGCCTGCAATGGGATCACTTGTTCTTTTCTTGCTTATACGTTTGAGTTCTCTGTGGATTCTGGTTATTAAACCTTTGTCGGAGACATAACCTGCAAATATCTTCTCCCATTCTGAGGGCTGTCTGCTTGCTTTCCTTACTGTGTTCTTGGCTGTGCAGAAGCTTTTTAGTTTGATCAGGTCCCAGTAGTGTATTTTTGAAGCTGCTTCAATTGCCCAGGAGGGTCCTCTTCATAAAATACTCCTTCCTGAGGATTTATCCCATTGAAATGAAGGCACCACTAAGCAAAAACATATGTCCAAGCACTGTTTGAGATGGCAAAAAGCTGACAACATATAAGTGCCCATCAATAACAGCATGATCGATGCAGCCAGACTGTGATACTATTACACAGCCCCAAGTTAGACCTTTACTAGTTAACTTAGAGGGACTCCCCAGGCTGTTATCTAGTGAGAAAAGGAAGATGCACAGAGACGTAAAACTAAAACTAAGACACATCCTAAAAAGCATTAGTGTCTGTACATGATAACGTGAACATAAAGAAAGACATGAAGGATGTACACCAGGCTGCTAATGCCAGTGACCCTGAGGATGGAGGGAAAGGCAATACTCACAGCTGGAAGGAACAAGTAAGCAAAAAGAGCAACAAAACTACAACTTTTTTAAAGTGGCAATTAAAAATCAAAGGTACAATTCCACAGAATTCCATCTGTAGGTATAGGCATATGTGTGTCCATATAGAGAATCATGATAGTGGCCAGAATAACAGAAGTTACCACTAGTTTCCTTAGCTTTTTTTTTTTTTTTTGCAGTTTTGGCCAGGGCTGAGTTTGAACCCACCACCTCTGGCATATGGGGCCAGCACCCTACTCCTTTGAGCCACAGGCGCTGCCCGCCACTAGTTTCCTTATGTCATTCCTGTATTATTTGCATATGTCCAAGTATGTATTATTTATATAATCAAGAATGTATACCCCAAAGATATTTTACTGGTTAATCATTTTTATTTCCTTGCTTTTCTAACTCTATTGCCTCTCCAAACTCACCACTTACAACTACATCACCCACATCACAGAGGCAGTTGCCCACCTCAACATTTGGTAGTTCTTTGTGTTGTCTTTCTCCATCCCCCCTTTTGCTTCAGCCCACCACCTACAGGAAAACTGAGCCTCTCCACCTGAACCTGATGCCTTGCTCCCAGAGACTCCACCAAGCCAGCATCTGCACTGAGTGTGTGGGCTCCATCCCACCCACCCTCCTCCTTTCCTTTACCCAAGGAGCCCAGATCTTAAACTGGCCTTGTGAGCAACAAGGCTGGTCCAACAGCAACAAGAGGGGCTCCACAGTTGTCATCTCAGGAGTTAGGTTCTGACAAATCTTTCCCAACTTCTTATTTCCAGGAAGGGAGTTTATAAAGCCTCTAAATCCTCTTGTGAAGAAGCTGTTTGTGAACAGCATGCCAATTTGCTAAAAGAACTTTTGTTGTTGTAGCTGTTTAAATTGGAACAGTCCTTCCCTCCACTGCCTGCCCCTCCACCCTTGCCAAGTTTTGCCAACACAACAGCCCCAGCGTCCCACAGCCAAAAACAAACTAAATACAAGGGCGGCAGGTCAGGGCTGCTATCCTGTGTAGAGGAACAGTAGAGCCAGGATCTGGGTAACGGTGCTCATTTGCATTCTTTTACATAAATTTACATGTTGGCCTCCAAGTAATTAAAACGAAATTGGTTAGTTTGTGCAATCTCCTGGAAGCAGATACTCGGCCTTTCTGCTAGGAGTCCAGGGAAACTTCTATACTGTTGTAAAGCACTACTGAGGCAGGGAGTGTCCAGGCCCCTTGCTCCTGGGAGTCTTCACAGGGGAGATTCCCTCATCAGCCAGAGTAGCTCATTTCGTCTCCCAAGTCACCTCAGAAATTGCTTCCCAGTCCCAGCAGCTAGTTCCTGGTGGCTGCAAACCTGGTATTAGGGAATTAATATCACCCCTTGTTCCTAGAGTTTCAGTGCTGGCTGTTTCCTAATTTATGGTGCACACCAGTTATGGTAGGCATAATAACAGCTCCTAATGATGTCCGTGTTCTAATCCCTGGAACCTGTGAATATGTTGCCTTATATGAAAAAAGGGACTTTGCAGATGTGATTAAGTCAAGGGTCTTGAGATGGGGGAGTGTACACACTCTTAGGACACTCAGGAGCTAATGCCCCTGACACTGAACACTTCGTGCCCAAGGAAGAGAACTTTGGTAGATAATTATGCATAACACCCATGTGAGAGCAGAAACTGCAATTTGCTTATTCAAAATGTCTATTCCAAAGGAAGATCTCTAAGATTCCAGTAAGGACAACAATTATGTGCAGCTGTCATCCCACCTAGCTCTTTAAACTTGCGAGAATTCTCCTTGACTCAGATTTACAAAAGAGAAATTATAAAGATAGTGATAGGTAACGCAACAAAGTCAGTCCTCACAGAGAGAAACACTGCCCCAGTAGACACTGCATTTTGTGGTCTGGGAAGAGGAACCCTGGTGATTTCCTTGCTTGGGCAAAGTTTTCCCCAGGTTTCTAGCTATCCAAATGCAGCCACGTAAATGTCAAAAAGCACTGGAGAGAACTCTGCTTTGGGGATTAGAGTTAAATACAGGATTCATAATTCATCCAATAAATTAAATTAAGCACTTATTACACAGTAGGCTGCAAATTAAGTATAAATAATAGTCTTAGTTTCCTTTGCTGCAGTAATAAATTACTAAAAATTTAGTGGCTTAAAACAACACAAATTTATTATCTTATGGTTGGAGGTCAGAAGTCCAAAATGGGTCTCACAGGGCTAAATTCAAGGCATCAGCAGGCCTGTGGTCCTTCTGGAAGCCCAAGGGCAAAAGCTACTTCTTTGCTTCCCTCTTGAAGGGAAATCACCTGTATTCCCTGACTCCTGGCCTAAGCAAGCTATCACATCATTCCAACCTCCACTTCAGTTGTCCTGTCTCCTCCTGTTTCTCCTGCCTTCCTCTGTCACTTATAAAGGCCTTTATGATTATGCTGGCTATACCAAGATAACCCAAGATAATCCCCCATCTCAAGACCCTTGACTTAATCACATCTGCAAAGTCCCTTTTTTCATATAAGGCAATATATTCACAGGTTCCAGGGATTAGAACGCGGACATCATTAGGAGCTGTTATTATGCCTACCATAACTGGTGTGCACCATAAATTAGGAAACAGCCAGCGCTGAAACTCTAGGAACAAGGGGTGATGAACTATTCACAGCTGAGGATTAATCATAACTTCTGAGTTTTCTACTTCCTCTTTGCTAACAGGTATTTTGTAGTGGTGGTTGGGGCTCATGCTTACAGAAGGGCCTGAGAACCTACTTGCTCCTGCTCCGCCAGGAAGGAACAGTTACTAATCTAACTGCAGAACCTGACCGGGCCTTGTTTACTGGTGGGTAAGATCACTATGCACCAAAAGATAGTGGTCCTTATAACCTGTTATAAGGATAGTAAGTCTTTATAACCTGTTCCTTGTACCTAGATCTCCTTCAGAAGCATCCCAGGAGAGTAGTGACTGGGTCAAGGCAAAAACAGGTATTACAGCATCTCAGAGTGTTCCTATAACCAGCACCCTTTGGGTGGAGAATTTCCAAAGCTCAGCTATTTTCTAATTCTGGTCTCATCTACCTGCCACTGGTCTTTCAAACTGGCCTGGCCTACCCTATATCTTCAGGCTCCTTTTGCTGACCTAGGAATACTAGCCAGTGCTGGGAACCTCCCCACCATTCTGCATGGCCCCAACCTAATTCTCTTTCACCTCTATGCCATCCAGCTATTGATACAAATTTTTGGTTCTATCCCAGCCTCTGTCCTTTCCAGAAGTGGGGTTGTCACATATTTTCCTAAATTCTTTACTTTTTTTTTCTTTGTCTTTTTTTTTCCCTCCTAAATTCTTGACCCAGTTCACTGCTTTGGTTCTTGCCATAACATTTGGTCTTGTATAATAACTTCCTGCCACCACAGCCTGGGGAATAACCCAGTCCCACCAGAGCCTGCCTTCCCAGCCCTCTGCACACCCTAATCCCCAGGACCAGGTAGGGGCAGTCAGACATTTTTGGTCCATCTCATCATCCCCTACTCTGGGTTCATACTCCATGGACAAACAGACGAGACTACTGGAGAGACCCCACAATACATTCTGATTATGTAGATGTAGAACAAAAACAAACATTTTGGCTTGTTGCCTGTAGCTCAGTGAGTAGGGCACCAGCCACATACACTGAGGATGGCTGGTTCGAGCCTGGCTGAGCCTGCTAAACAATGACAACTGCAACCAAAAAATAGCTGGGTGTTGTGACAGGCACCTGTAGTCCCAGCTACTTGAGAGGCTGAGGCAAGAGAATTGCTTAAGCCCAAGAGTTTGAGGTTGCTGTGAGCTGTGAGCTGTGACACCACAGCACTCTAGAATCTAGGGTGACTAAGTGAGACTGTCTCAATAAATAAATAAATAAATGAATAAATATTTCATCTGAGGAGTGTGAGCCCCCTTTAATTCTCAGTCCCAGAGAGACACTGAAATGTGACAGTAGTCACATCTCACTCCCTCCCCTGAGCTAAATAATAACCTTTTGAAGCCACTTGCTATGTGGTCTCTAGACTAAGTGACACCAAGACACTTACAAAACACCTTACACTGGACACCACACCTCACTGGTCCCCAGCCTTTTTTGGCAACATGGATGGGTTTCACGGAAGACAATTTTTCCATGGACTGGGGGAAAGAGGGTTTGGGGATGATTAAACCACATTGTAGTTTCATCTCAGATCATCAGGCATTAGATTCTAATAAGGAGTGTGAAAGCTAGATTCCTCATAGGCGCAGTTTACAATAGGGTTTATACTTCTGTGAGAATCTAATGCCTCTGCTTATCTGACAAGAAACAGAGCTCAGGCTGCAAGCAATAGGGAGCAGATATAAATACAGATAAAGTGTTTCTGGCTCCATAGCCCACCACTCACCTCCTGCTGCAGCCCAGTTCCTCGAAGGCCATGGACTGACACCAGTCCACAGCCTGAGGATTGCGGACCACTGCAGTAGCTCACACTCTATACTTCAAAGATCAATTGCAAATCACTAACAAACAGTTCTCTCTGTAAACCAGTGAGAATTCCTGTCAAACAACTTTGTATCAGCCCACTCTCTGTCCCCTTTGCCTTTAAAAACCTGCTTGTAACAAAAGCTGGTAGAACACTCCCCAAGGACGCTGCCCTCAACCTTGGCCCAAATAAATTAACACCATTTTTTACCTCAGTTTCTTTCTTTAGGTTGACAGTACTAAGCCTCCATCCTCCTCATCTCTGTCAAAATGCCCAGCCCCATATAAATGCTGCCCCTCTGTGATGCCCCTGATCAAATGTGACCTTCATTTGAACTTCCACTGTAAATCTCTACTGTCTCATGTTAGAGTTATTATCTTAGATTGGGCCTTTATTGTAATTTTTTCACATCCCCTATAAGTCCAAATACAGTGGCTGAGGAATGGGTGGTCAATAAATAAGAATACGATTAAACACAACTGGTTCCCTAAACAACTACCCTGCACAGGGCCAAAAATATCCTGTACATTGCCAAGGGCAAGAGATTATCTTGCCCTTACTGATTTATGAATTAAACATGGTCTATGCTTCCCTTTTGTATCTCCCCATTGCTTCCTGACCTTTGTCCACTTCAGTCCTTATTAACTCCTTCAAGGAAAGATGGCCAAAGAAAGATAATATGCTGTATAACAAACTCCTCTCTTAGGGGGAGGAGGGTGGCTGTGGGGAGTATGTGAAATGTTTAGATTTGGGATATGCTTTTCTTTAAATTTCTAAGCTACAATAGATGTAAACATCCACTGGCTAGGATGGGTGCTGTACATGCTGCCACAGACTGACCCTGCTCCATGTGCTACCTGAACTGAATCAGGGCTTAAACCTCATTATCCTCTATGTTTTGGAAATAGGCAGGTTGGGAGCACAGAGGAGTATCACCACACTATGGGGAGCTGCGCAGCCCCACCTTCTAAGCAGCTAAAAATGCTCAACACTGCTGCTTGCTTCACACCTTCCACAGGCAGTTTTCTTTTTTTTTTTTTTTTTTTTTTGTAGAGACAGAGTCTCACGGTACCGCCCTCCGGTAGAGCGCCGTGGCGTCGCACGGCTCACAGCAACCTCTAACTCTTGGGCTTACGCGATTCTCCTGCCTCAGCCTCCCGAGCAGCTGGGACTACAGGTGCCCGCCACAACACCCGGCTATTTTTCTGTTGAAGTTTGGCCAGGGCTGGGTTTGAACCCACCACCCTTGGCATATGGGGTCGGCGCCCTACTCACTGAGCCACAGGCGCCGCCCCTCACAGGCAGTTTTCTAACAGGTGTGCAATCCATTTGCTGTACAAAGGAACAAGGACACACGAGGTCAAACCAAGTCTCCCGGTCACTTCTTTGCGGACTGTCCTTTGAACCAGCCGCCACCTTTTGGGGCCTGAGTACCCCATTGCAACACCAAGCAATGACCAGATACCAAACAAGGCAAGACCCAAGAAAGTAACACGGGAGGGGGCATGTGCACACTGTGGGGGTGCATAACACGCCCCCTGGGTGAGGGGCTCTCAGTGGGCAACCGAGCAAGGGGAGGCAGGAAGAGGAGAGAGAGAGAACAGTGAGAAGCAGAAAGTGAGCATACCGGTTTTCTCTGATAAAGACCTCACTTCCTCCTGTGTATTTCTGTGTGTAGAATGTAAATGTCTTGGCACAGTAACTGAGATAATGCCAGGAAAGCTATGTTAACCATTGTGATGAAAATGCGTCAAATGGTCTATGAATCGAGTGTATGATGCCCCATGATCATATCAATGTACACAGCTATGTTTTAATAAAAATAAATAAATAAAACTGAAACAAAAGAAGCCCAGTGCTGAAAGGGAAAGTGAGCACAATTTCCTACTTTTCCCAGCTCTAGGAGTTGAGGCAGGCTCTACCCCTCCCATCAGCCATCCTCGCTCAGGACCTGAGGCGCTTCTCCTTCTCAAGTCGGTGTGCCCTGCACGGGGTGTTACAAGCACAGAAACCAGAGAAACCACTGCCCTTCTCCAGCGCCCCCAGCTCTGAAGTACGTGCCCTGGCTGCTTAAATATCCATTGCTAAAGCGAGTTTCCTGGATAAGCATTTCCCAGGGACTCTCTGAGGGTCACAGGAGTCGTTCCCTTCCTCGCTGTCGCTGTACAAAATGTTGGCCCTCTGGTGGCAATGACTGAGCATTACAGTTTGACAGGGAGAAAAACAGGGTCTTTTTGGGTGGGGGCGGGTATTTCTTTTTTTCAAATTAATATGAAGGTACAATTTTCAGGCTAGATTGTTCTCCCTTCCAGGGTAAAGTTCCATTTGTAGAAGAGCTCCTTACTGAGGGGGGCGTGTTATACACCCCCAGAATGTCCACATTGGGATCCCACCTCATGCCGTTCCTACTTCTGCCAAACGTCCCGCCCCCTCCCACTCTTCTCTACCCCCAAACTGGACTATATTAGTGTTTTATTGTTCTTATGAGCATGTAATTGTTTATATATTGATTTCATAGTAGTACAGAGTACAATGGATATTTATCTTTCCATTCTTGTGATACTTTACTAAGAAGAATGTATTTGAACTCCAACCAGGTAAATTAAAAGATGTAAAGTCCCCATCTATTTTAATGGCTGAATAATATTCTATGGTATTCATATACCACAGTTTGTTGATCCATTCATGGGTTGATGGGCCTTAGGTTGCTTCCACGACTTGGCAATTATGAATTGAGCCGCAATAAACATTCTATTCCAAATGTCTTTGTGGTAAAATGATTTTTGTTCTTCTGGGTAGAAGTACAGAGAATCCTCAAAGATCTAAAAGTAGACCTTCCATTTGACCCTGAAATCCCATTGCTAGGAAAATTGGGGTCTTAAATTCTCAATAAGACCATTGAGAATATAGCAGTCAGGCCGTGTTCAATGGCTCACACCTGTAATCCCAGCACTCTGGGAGGCCGAGGCGTGTGGATCACCTGAGCTCAGGAGTTCAAGACTAGCCTAAGCTAGAGCAAGACCCCATCTCTAAAAAGAGCTGGGTGTTGTGGCAGGTGCCTGTAGTCCCACCTACTTGGGAGGCTGAGGCAAGAGAATCACTTAAACCCAGGAGTTTAAGGTTGATGTAAGCTGTTGACACCACAGCACTCTACCAAGGGTGACGAAGTGAGACTCTGTCTCAAAAAAAGAAAAGGGAGAAGGGAATATAGCAGTCAGGTATCTGCAGGACAAAGGACAGTATCTGCTTGCAGCTGCCAGGAGAAACTTAACTTAGAATGGGTGAGAACAAAGCTAAATGGATAAGAGTTAGAGGGACAAGATGGCGGACTGAAGCCAGCTTTCAACAAAGGCTCCCGTCCAGAAGGAGAGTTAAGGGACAGGAATTTAGTAAGTATCCTGGTGGACTTGAGCCTCACCAAGAGAGAAGGCTGAAGAACGCACATCAACACCGCTGAGGCAAGTTGTGATCACAAGGACGCAAACAAAAGGTACAAAATCCACCACCAAGCAGACGGGAGTCCCCCTCCCCCATGAGACCGGCTCTAGAGCCCCACAATTGAACAAGCGGGCAGAAATTAAAGGCCCTCCCACTACACTCCACGGGAGAGACCTTCTAAAAACTGGACCTACCTCCCCTACTGGGGTGCCGTGGCGTTCTCCTGCCGGACATAGGGCTGAATAAAACTTTGGGAATCCTTTGCCGGCAACCCTGAATCCCCGGCACTCCCCTCCCGCCCACTGAGGTCTGGAGGCCTGTCCCCCAGGACTTCGGATCCTTGAGTGATTTCTCAAGGGGAGTGGACAATCCCCGAGTTGCGACTGGTCAGCATTGACTCTGAGGCGCGCAAGTGAGGAGAGGGCACCGGGCTGAGGGGGAGTCATGCCTCGCGGCACTTACCTGCGGTGCAGTGCACCAACCCTCCCCGGGCATACAGGGCCCAAGACTGAATAAGACTTTGGCCTCCCCGCTGAGAGCTGAGAACCCCTACTCTCACTCGGGGTCTGAGGGCCTATCCCCCAGGAGTTCGGCTCCTTGGGTGATTTCTCGAGGGGAGTGCACAGTGCCTGAGCTGCGTCAGGTCAGAGTTGACTCTGGGACACGTGAGCGAGGAGAGGGCACTCTGCTGAGGGGAAATCAAGCCTTCGTGGCACTTCTCTGCGGTGCAGTGCAGGAGCCCTCCCCGGACCGTAGTATTGCATAAAACTGAATGAAACTCTAGCTTCCCCCCCTCACTCCCAATCGAGATCTGGGGGCCCATCCCCCAAGAGTTCTGATTCTTGGGGGATCTCTTAAGGGGTGTGGACCCAGCACAAACTGCGGCCGCTCAGTGCTGACTCTGGGGTGCGGGACATAGGAGAAAAGGGTCGCCTGAGTGCCCACACCAGAGCAGCAGTTCCCTGGAGGTAGATCAACAGCCATTTTTTCTTTAACGGCAGAACGCTCACTTCTGGATATTCTGAGGCCACACCCCCTGTCTCCCTGGGCAACCAGAGGAGGCCACCGGCGACAGGGCTCACAAACCCGGGAAGCTTCCAGGGCGGGGCCGACCCAGAGAGGTGTTCAGACGCAATTCTCCAACAGCAAAGACGTTTGAACTCAAAACAGCCCGTCTTCCGTAGGCGACGACAGGAACAGAGACAGAACCTCACAAAGTTGTCTGTTCTGTTCTGTTCTGTTAGCAGCATCCATCAGGGACGGGGCTAAGCCTGAGTGAACACCTCCTTCCCATCACCTGCATCAAACACTCAAAGATGTCAGGCCCCATCTCCTCCTGCTAGATAGCGGCAGTCTGCGGGGGCCTGGCAGACTTCCTTGCGATTCAGGCAGGTGCAAACCCCTGGAGTGTCTGTTCACTGCAGGCAACTGGGTTAGCCATCTGCAGAGATACCAGTGACTGGGTCCGATGGAGGGGCAAAGTGGGGAAGGAGACGTCAACCTTCCCAGACTGCTCTGTTTGCTGGGTGGCTCCTCCTGACTCCACGCTGCACTGGGGTGAGCCGTGTCAGAGGAGTCACCAGGCCCCTGTGATCCAGTTCCCAGAGACCTCTTGAACCCTTCCACCCGAGATAAGTGCCGATTGAGACAGTTGATTCGGACTTTTTGAACTGGGCTAATAGACTGAGGACTTTTCAGGCGGTGCCCTGGGTGTGCGATTGTAGGAAGGTTTGATTCTCCTTTTCCAACTGGGGCCAGAGGTGGGCAGGCAGGGTGACTTAATTGCTGATTTTTCCACACAGCTGAGACTTCAAGCCAGAGTAGAAGTTGCAATAGGATCAAACAGAAACCAGCTGAAAACAAGACAGAACCACTTTGCTCCACCACACCAGACAGGGCCCCAGTTTCTCAGGCCACAACACTGTACGGGCCCTCGATAAAACCCCAGGGGAAAAACCAAAGGGAGTAAACCATGGGGCGGAATCAGCGGAAAAACTCTGGTAACATGAATAACCAGAATAGATCAACCCCCCCAAGAAAAGATACGGCAGATGTGATTGAAGATCCCATTCATCAACAACTGGCTGAGATGTCAGAAGTCGAATTCTGAATTTGGTTTGCAGACAAGATTAATAAAATGGAATTAGGAATTCGAGGAGAAATTCAAAAATTGTCTCAAGAATTTAACAAATTTAAAGACAAAACCACCAAAGACTTAGACACACTGAAACAAGAACTTACAGCCCTCAAAGATATGAAAAATACAGTAGAATCCCTCAGTAACAGAATGGAGCAAGCAGAAGAAAGGATTTCTGACATTGAAGATAAAGTCTTCGAACGCTCCCAATCTCTCAAAGAGGAAGAGAAATGGAGAGCAAAAACGGATCACTCACTCAGAGAACTCTCAGATAATTCGAAAAAAAGCAACATAAGGGTTATAGGAATTTCGGAGAACGATGAAGTGGCTGCCAAGGGCACAGAGGCCCTTCTACATGAAATTATGAAAGAAAATTTTCCAGACATGCCTAGAGAATCTGAAATTCAGATAGCAGACAGCTTCAGAACCCCAGCACGATTCAACCCCAATAAGCCATCTCCCAGACATATCATAATTAGCTTCACTAAAGTTAACATGAAAGAGAAGATTCTCAAAGCAGCCCGGTGAAAGAAAACTATAACGTACAAAGGTAAGAATATTAGAATAACTGCAGATCTCTCGCTGAAACTTTTCAAGCAAGAAGAGGCTGGTCATCAACTTTTAATCTCCTAAAGCAAAAAAACTTTCAACCCAGGATCTTGTATCCAGCTAAACTGAGTTTCATCTATGATGGAGAAATTAAATACTTCAACGACATTCATATGTTGACAAAATTTGCCATAAGTAAACCAGCTCTTCAGGATGTTCTCAGACCTATCCTCCACAATGACCAACCCAATCCTATACCACAAAATAAACTCACTCAGAAACTTCGGATCAAACTCCAACTTCCACACTGGCAAAAGGATTAAAAATGTCCACTGGACCTTTGAAAAACTCGATACCCAAAATTCCACCAGACTTATCAATACTCTCCATCAATGTGAATGGCTTAAACTGTTCTCTAAAGAGACATAGGTTAGCTGACTGGAAACAAAAACTCAAGCCAGATATTTGTTGCATACAAGAGTCACATCTCAACTTAAAAGACAAATACAGACTCAGGGTGAAACGATGGTCATCCATATTTCAGGCAAATGGTAATCAGAAAAAAGCAGGTGTTGCAATTTTATTTGCAGATACAGTAGGCTTTAAACCATCAAAAGTAAGGAAGGACAAGAATGGTCACTTCATATTTCTTAAGGGTAATACTCAATATGATGAGATCTCAATAATTAATATCTATGCACCCAACCAGAATGCACCTCAATTTATAAGAGAAACTCTAACAGACATGAGTAACTTGATTTCCTCCAGCTCCATAATCGTTGGAGATTTCAACACTCCCTTGGCAGTGTTGGATCGATCCTCCAGAAAGAAGCTGAGCAAAGAAATCTTACATTTAAACCTAACCATCCAATATTTAGATTTAGCAGACATCTACAGAACATTTCATCCCAACAAAACTGAATACACATACTTCTCATCAGCCCACGGAACTTACTCCAAAATTGATCACATTTTAGGTCACAAGTCTAACCTCAGTAAATTTAAAGGAGTAGAAATTATTCCATGCATCTTCTCGGACCATCATGGAATAAAACTTGAATTGAGTAACAACAGGAATCTGCATACCCATACAAAAACATGGAAGTTAAATAACCTTATGCTGAATGATAGCTGGGTCAGAGATGAGATTAAGAAAGAAATCACCAATTTTTTGGAACAAAACGACAATGAAGACACAAACTATCAGAACCTCTGGGACACCGCAAAGGCAGTTCTAAGAGGGAAATTTATAGCACTGCAAGCCTTCCTCAAGAGAACGGAAAGAGAGGAAGTTAACAACTTAATGGGACATCTCACGCAACTGGAAAAGGAAGAACATTCCAACCCCAAACCCAGTAGAAGAAAAGAAATAACCAAAATTAGAGGAGAATTAAATGAAATTGAAAACAAAAGAATAATACAACAGATCAATAAATCAAAAAGCTGGTTTTTTGAAAAGGTCAATAAAATAGATAAACCTCTGGCCAACCTAATCAGGAAAAAAAGAGTAAAATCTCTAATATCATCAATCAGAAACAACAAAGACGAAATAACCACAGACTCATCAGAAATCCAAAAAATCCTTAATGAATATTACAAGAAACTTTATTCTCAGAAATATGAAAATCTGAAGGAAATAGACCGATACTTGGAAGCACGCCACCTTCCAAGACTTAACCAGAATCAAGTGGAAATGTTGAACAGACCCATATCAAGTTCAGAAATAGCATCAACTATACAAAACCTCCCTAAAAAGAAAAGCCCGGGACCAGATGGTTTCACGTCAGAATTCTACCAAACCTTTAAAGAGGAATTAGTACCTATATTACTCAACCTGTTCCAAAATGTAGAAAAAGAAGGAAGACTACCCAACACGTTCTATGAAGCAAACATCACCCTGATCCCCAAACCAGGAAAAGACCCAACAAGAAAAGAAAATTATAGACCAATATCACTAATGAATATAGATGCAAAAATATTCAACAAGATCCTAACAAACAGAATCCAGCAACACATCAAACAAATTGTACATCATGACCAAGTTGGTTTTATCCCAGGGTCTCAAGGCTGTTTCAATATACGTAAATCTATAAATGTAATTCAGCACATAAACAAATTAAAAGACAAAGACCATCTGATTCTCTCAATTGATGCAGAAAAAGCTTTTGATAATATCCAGCATCCCTTCATGATCAGAACACTCAAGAAAATTGGTCTAGAAGGGACTTTTCTTAAACTGATAGAGGCTATCTACAGCAAACCCACAGCCAATATCATATTGAAAGGAGTTAAATTGGAATCATTTCCACTCAGATCAGGAACCAGACAAGGCTGCCCATTGTCTCCATTGCTTTTCAACATTGTAATGGAAGTTTTAGCCACCGCAATTAGGGAAGAAAAGGCGACCAAGGGTATCCATATAGGGTCAGAAGAGATCAAACTCTCGCTCTTCGCAGATGATATGATTGTGTATCTGGAAAACACTAGAGATTCTACTACAGAACTCCTAGAAGTGATCAAGGAATACAGCAGCGTCTCAGGTTACAAAATCAACATTCATAAATCGGTAGCCTTTATATACACCAACAACAGTCAAATTGAAAAAGCAGTTAAGGACTCTATCCCATTCACAGTAGTGCCAAAGAAGATGAAATATTTGGGAATTTACCTAACAAAAGACGTGAAAGATCTCTATAAAACTTGATCAAACTAAAATGCTTCTGCACAGGAGGTGAGAGCAAGATGGCAGCCGAATAACAGCTTCCCTGCAAGTGGGCACCATGAGTCTGGGGAGCTAAGACTCCAGGCATCCCTGGTTGGTGGATCTGCCTACAATCAACCATTTGAGGATATAGGGAGTCAGTGAGAGACTTCTGGACCCCAAGAGGACAAAAACAGTGGAAAACTGGCAAGTGGTCACGTGTGTTAGATCAGTCTAATCCTGCTGGCAGCTGTAAGTACAGCAGCAGCGAGATGGCAAACCAGAAAGGCCTTACCTGTGAACTCTTTTTTGGTGTTTTTGGACTTGGCACTCAGTTGAACAGTCTTGGGGAGAGCTTGAGCAAGAGTGTGGAGAACTTTGGGCATTGACTAGGGCCCCAGACTGAGCCGCTGAGCCAGAGGAAGCTAATAGTGTTTGGCTGTGGGCCACAGGGAGCCACTGTGAGAGAACTGCCCCGCAAGCTCCACCCTCAGGGTTGTAAAGCAAGGATCGGGCTGGAGCTGGTAACCCAGTGACTAAGCAGCCTAAAAGCAGGGACTGAGCTGCCTTACACCCTTAACCCTCAGGGGCACAGTGAGACCAGTTTTCGCACACTGGGTAATTGGGTAGCCACTTCAGCAGTGATCCCAGCAACAAGCACTTTCCAGGGAAATCTTCTACTTAGCCAAGTTTAGAAGTTTAAAGTGCCTTTTAAGACAGCTGAAGAGAGATTTAGGGTGTCCACCCTGTGGCTTTTGAGAAATCAGTAAGGGCCTCCAGTCGTATCAGCGTTGTGATTAACATCTCATACCCCAGAAGAACACCTGCTGCCCAGACAACATTGAACAAGATATATGTATGGCCTTGTTTTTCTTTGTTTTTTTTTTGTTGTTGTTGTTGTTTGTTTTTTATTTCTTTTGTTCTTGTTGTTGTTTCATTTTTTAATTTCAACCTTTTACATACATATATTTTTTTCCTTTTTTCTTTCTTTTCTTTCTTCATTTTTCTAGTTTAAATACAATTTCAAATTGATGCTTTCAGTACTTACAATTTCACTTTTGCCAGTGTTTCTACCCCTATTATTTGCTTTTTCACTGAATTTTATCCCGTAAAGTTTTCTGTTTGCTTCATTTGGTTTGATTTATAGCATTTTTTCTTTCCTCTCTACTTGGTGGAGGTGGGGTACTGTGTCTGATCAGGTTAGCAAAGAGCTTCTGAACTCAAGGGAACCACCCAACCAGGCACCGCCAGAGGTTGGGGCTTTCTTCAAGATTGTGTCAAAGTACCCTACTGTACACCTATATTGCTCTGTCTCCCTTTTCTGTGCCTCACCTCTTTTTGTCAATATTCCCTTTTACCCACACCCTCTACTTTCTCTATTTTCTTTTCTTTATTCCTTTCTTTTTCTTTCTTTTTACCCTTCTTCCTCTCTTCAACTTTCTCATCCTTCTGGTCCTATACCAAAAGGACTTATCGAAACCTTAGTCCACAGGCACGGGAACTTAAACGGCAAGAGGAAGTGTAAGGAAAATTAGGGCAAGGAAACAGATAAAAGAAATCACTCATGAGGAAGAATCAGCAGAAAACTCCAGGCAACATGAAGAACCAGTACAGAGCAACTCCTCCAAGGGACCATGAGGTAGCTACTGCTGAGGATTCTACCTATAAAGAAATGTTAGGAATGACAGAAAGGGAATTTACAATACACATGATGAAAACAATGAAGGAAATGATGGAAACAATGAAAGAAACTACTTTTATTAGTAGTTTCTAATTAGTAGTTTCTAATTAGTAGTGGAAAATAACCAAAAGGAAAGCCAGAAACAGAATCAAATAAGAGATGGACAATATGAAGAATATAGAAAGGATATAACAGCTGAAGGAACTGAAGCATTCAAATAGGGAACTTAAAAATGCAATGGACAGTATCAGCAACAGTTTAGACCATGCAGAAGAAAGAATTTCAGGGGTAGAGGAAAAAGTTCTTGAGATAACTCAGTTAGTTAAAGAGGCAGAAAAGAAGAGAGAGAAACCACAACATTCACTGTCAAAATTATGGGACTTTATGAAACGTTCTAACATACGAGTTATAGGAATCCCAGAAGGGGAAGAAGAATGCCCCCGAGGAATGGAAGCCACTAGAGAATATTATAAAGGAAAATTTCTCAAATATTACCAAAGATTCTGACACACTGCTGTCAGAGAGATACCAGACCCCAGGTCACCTGAATTCTAACCAAGCTTCTCCAAGAAGTCCAAAGTCAAGACAAAGGAAAAATTCCGCAACCTATCAGGAGTAAGCACCAGTTGACCTAAAGGGGCAAATCCATCAGAGTGACCGCAGACTTTTCTAATGAAACATACCAAGCAAGAAGACAATGGTCATCTACCTTTAATCTACTTAAACAGAACAATTTCCAGCCCAGAATTTTGTACCCTGCTAAGCTAAGCTTTAAAATTGATGGAGAAATCAAATCATTTACGGACATACAAACATTGAGGAAATTCGCCACAACAAGACCAGCTCTACAGGACATACTTCACCCTGTTCAACACACTGTCCATCATAATAGATAAGCAGCAAAGTAAGAACTCAGAAATTAAAGGATAGAACCTAACCTGCACACTGATGCAAAAGATAAAACTAAGCAATGGACTCTCACAAAATAAGACGAATAGAATACTACCACACTTATCAATTATCTCAATAAATGTTAATGGCTTGAATTCCCCACTGAAGAGACATAGATTGACGGACTGGATTAAAAAACACAAGCCATCCAATTGCTGTCTGCAAGAAACACACCTGGCTTCAAATGACAAATTAAAACTCCGAGTCAAGGGTTGGAAGACAATTTTTCAGGCAAATGGAATTCAGAAGAAAAGAGGAGTTGCAAACTTATTTTCACATACATGTGAATTTAAAGTAAGCAAAGTCATAAAAGACAAAGATGGTCACTGTATATTGGTCAAGGGAAAAATACAACAAGATGATGTTTCAATTCTGAATATTTATGCACCCAATTTAAATGCTTCCAGATTCTAGAAACAGACTTTACTGAGTCTGAAAAATATGATATCCGACAATACCATAATAACAGGGGACTTTAACCCTCCTCTTACAGAGCTGGACAGATCCTCTAAACAGAAATTAAACAAAGATATAAGAGATTTAAATGAGAACCTAGAACAAATGTCCTTGATAGATGCATATAGAACACTCCATCCCAAAGATAAAGAATATACAGTCTTCTCAGCATCCCATAAAACATTCTCCAAAATTGATCATATCCTGGGACACAAAACAAATATGAACAGAATCAAAAGAATTGAAATTTTACCTTGTATCTTCTCAGACCATAAGGCAAGAAAGGTGGAACTCAACTCTAACAAAAACGTTCAACCCCACACAAAGGCATGGAAATTAAACAACCATCTGTTGAATAACAGATGGGTGCAGGAAGAAATAGAACAGGAAATCATTAACTTCCTTGACGATAACAACAAGGAAGACACAGCTAACAAAACCTGTGGGATATTGCAAAAGCAGTTTTGAGAGGAAAATTCATCGCTTTAGATGCCTACATTCGAAAAACAGAAAGAGAGCGCATCAACAATCTCACAAGCCATTTTATGGAACTGGTAAAAGAAGAACAATCTAAGCCTAAACCCAGTAGAAGAAAAGAAAAATCCAAAACCAAATCAGAGAGCATTCAAATTGAAAACAAAAGAATCATTCAGAAAATTAATGAAACGAGGAGTTGGTTTTTTGAAAAAAAAAATAAATAAAATAAACCATTGGCCACACTAATGAAAAATAGAAAAGTAAAGTTTCTCATAACCTCAATCACAAATGATTAAGGGGAAATAACAACTAATCCCACGGAGATGCAAGAGATCATCTCTGAATACTACCAGAAACTATATGCCCAGAAATTTGACAATGTGAATGAAATGGATCAATATTTGGAATCACACCTTCTCCCTAGACTTAGCCAGGAAGAAATAGAGCTCCTGAACAGAACAAATTTATGCACTGAGATTAAAGAAACAAAAAAAAAATGCCCTGTTCCAGATGGCTTCACACCAGAATTCTATCAAACTTTCAAAAAAGAGCTTATTTCTGTACTGCAGAAATTATTCCAAAATATGGAACAAGAAGGAATCTTCCCCAACACGTTCTATGAAGCAAACACTATCCTGATACCAAAACCAGGAAAAGACCTAAACAAAAAAGAGAATTTCAGACCAATTTCACTCATGAATATAGATGCAAAAATTCTCAAGAAAATCCTAGCCAATAGATTACAGCTTATCATCAAAAAAGTCATACATCATGATCAAGTAGGTTTCATCCCAGGGATGCAAGGCTGGTTTAACATACGCAAGTCCATAAATGTTATCCACCATATTAACAGAGGCAAAAATAAAGATCATATGATCCTCTCAATAGACGCAGAAAAAGCATTTGATAAAATCCAGCATTCTTTTCTAATTAGAACACTGAAGAGTATAGGCATAGGTGGCAAATTTCTAAAACTGATTGAAGCTATCTATGACAAACCCACAGCCAATATTTTACTGAATGTAATAAAACTGAAAGTTTTTCCTCTTAGAAGTGGAACCAGACAAGGTTGTCCTCTGTCACCTTTACTATTCAACATAGTGCTGGAAGTTCTAGCCAATACAATTAGGCAAGGCAAGGAAATAAAGGGCATCCAAATGGGAGCAGAGGAGGTCAAACTCTCCCTCTTTGCTGATAACATGATCTTATCCTTAGAGAATCCCAAAGACTCAACCACAAGACTCCTAGAAGTCATCAAAAAATACAGTAATGTTTCAGGATATAAAATCAATGTCCACAAGTCAGTAGCCTTTGTATACGCCAGTAACAGTCAAGATGAGAAGCTAATTAAGGACACAACACCCTTCACTGTAGTTTCAAAGAAAATGAAATACCTAGGAATATACCTAACAAAGGAGGTGAAGGAACTCTATAAAGAAAATTATGAAATCCTCAGAAAGGAAATAGCAGAGGATATTAACAAATGGAAGAACATACCATGCTCATGGATGGGAAAAATCAACATTGTTAAAATGTCTGTACTTCCCAAAGCAATCTACCTATTCAATGCCATTCATATTAAAATACGAACATCATATTTTCAAGATTTGGAAAAAATGATTCTGCATTTTGTATTGAACCACAAAAAACCCCATATAGCTAAGGCAGTTCTTACCCTGTTTCCCCGAAAATAAGATATGTATTATTTTAAGGTGTGCTCCCAAAGATGCGCTAGGTCTTATTTTCAGAGGACGTCTTATCTTTCCTGTAAGTAGGTCTTATTTTCAGAGGATGTCTTATTTTGGGGAAAACAGGGTAGTAATAAAAATAACCTGGGGGCATCACCATACCAGATTTTAGGCTGTACTACAAAGCCATAGTGGTCAAGACAGCATGGTACTGGCACAAAAATAGAGACATAGACACTTGCAATCAAATAGAAAACCAGGAAATGAAACTAACATCTTACAACCACCTAATCTTTGATAAACCAAACAAGATTATACCTTGGGGAAAAGACTCTCTACTCAATAAATGGTGCTGGGAGAACTGTATATCCACATGTAAAAGATTGAAACTGGACCCACACCTTTCCCCACTCACAAAAATTGATTCAAGATGGATAAAGGACTTAAATTTAAGGCATGAGACAATAAAATTCCTCAAAAAAAGCATAAGAAAAACACTGCAAAATATTGGCCTGTGTAAAGACGTCATGAAAAAGACTGCCATGGCAATTGAAACAACAAAAAAAATAAACAAATGGGCCTTCATTAAACTGAAAAGCTTCTGTACAGCTAAGGAGACAACAACCAAAGTAAATAGACTACCTACACAATGGGAAAGGATATTTGCATATTTTGAATCAGACAAAAGCTTAATAACTAGGATCTATAGAGAACTCAAATTAATCCACATGAAAAAAGCCAACAATCCCATATATCGATGGGCAAGAGACATGAATAGAACCTTCTCTAAAGACAGACGAATGGCTAATAAACATGAAAAAATGTTCATCATCCCTATCTATTAGAGAAATGCAAATCAAAACAACCCTGAGATCTAACCCCAGCGAGAATGGCTCACATCACAAAATCCCAAAACGGCAGATGCTGACGTGGATGTGGAGAGAAGGGAACACTTTTACACTGTTTGTGGGACAGCAAACTAGTACAACATTTCTGCAAGGAAGTATGGAGAAACCTCAAAGCACTCAAGCTAGACCTCCCATTTGATCCTGCAGTCCCATTACTGGGCATCTAAACAGAAGGGAAAAAATCCTTTTATCATAAGAACACTTGTACTAGACTGTTTCTTGCAGCTCAATTTACAATCCCCAAAATGTGGAAACAGCCTAAATGCCCACCAACCCAGGAATGGATTAACAAGCTGTGGTGTATGTATACCATGGAATACTATTCAGCTATTTAAAAAAATGGAAACTTTACATCCTTCATATTAACCTGGACGGAAGTGGATGACATTATTCTTAGTAAAGAACCACAAGAATGGAGAAGCAGGAATCCTATGTACTCAATTTTGATATGAGGACAATTAATGACAATTAAGGTCATGGTGGGGGGTGGGGGAAGGGGAGAGCAGAGAGAGAAAGAAGGAGGGAGAGGTGGGGAAAAGAAGAGCAGAGAGAAGAAAGAAGGGAGGAGGGTGGGGCCTTGGTGTGTGCCACACCTTCTGGGAGCAAGACACGATTGCAACAGGGACTTTACCTAACAAATGCAATCAGTGTAACCTGGCTTATTGTACCCTCAATGAATCCCCAACAGTAAAAATAAATAAATAAATATTGGAAAAAAAAAATCTTCTGCACAGACAAGAACACAGTAAGGAAAGCAAGCAAACAGCCCTCAAAATGGAAGAATATATTTGCAGGTTATATCTACAACAAAGGTTTAATAACCAGAATCCACAGAGAACTCAAACGTATTAGCAAGAAAAGAACAAGCAATCCCATCGCAGGCTGGGCAAGGGACTTGAAGAGAAACTTCTCTGAAGAAGACAGGCACATGGCCTACAGACATATGAAAAAATGCTCATCATCTTTCATCATAAGAGAAATGCAAATCAAAGCTACTTTGAGATATCATCTAACTCCAATAAGATTAGCCCATATCACAAAATCCCAAGACCAGAGATGTTGGCATGGTTGTGGAGAAAAAGGAACACTTCTACACTGCTGGTGGGAATGTAAATTAATACATCCCTTTTAGAAAGATGTTTTGAGAACACTTAGAGATCTAAAAATATATCTGCCATTTAATCCTATAATTCCTCTACTAAGTATATACCCAGAAGACAAAAAAAATCATATTATAACAAGAGCAGATATTTGTACCAGAATGTTTATTGCAGCCCAATTCACAATTGCTAAGTCATGAAAAAAGCTCAAGTGCCCATCGATCCATGAATGGATTAATAAATTGTGGTATATGTACACCATGGAATATTATGCAGCCTTAAAGAAAGATGGAGACTTTACCTCTTTCATGTTTACATGAATGGAGCTGGAACATATTCTTCTTACTAAAGTATCTCAAGAATGGAAGAAAAATTATCCATTGTAATCAGCCCTACTATAAAAGTAATTTATAGCTTTCGCTATAACCCAATTATAACCTAAGAATATGGGGAAAGGGAAAAGAGAGGGGATAAGGGGGAGATGATGGGCAGAGGGAGGGTAATTTGTGGGACCACACCTATGGTGCATCTTACAAGGGTACATATGACACTTAGTAAATGTAAAATACAAATACAATAACTAAGAAAATGCCAGGAAGGCTATGTTAACCAGTGTGTTGAAAATATGTCAAATGGTCTATAAAACCAGTGTATGGTGCCCCAAGATTGCATTAATGTACACAGATATGATTTAATTAAAAAAAAAAAAAACCTCTCCAACCAGAACCCCAAGAGCAAGAATTACAATCTAAATCTCGTGAAAGTTTTTTGGAGACTCATATGCATGCTGAATTGTGCAAACTCTGGTCAAGGAATACTCTGCCTAAAATTAAAATACAGCTGGCTTGTAAGTCACAAGGAGTCTGGGTTTGAGGCATTAACGGCCCTCCTTGCGTGGCACCTGCAGAGAAGCCTCCTCCTCCTGCTACAACTCTCGGCTTCATAGTCTCACTCTACTGTGTCAGAAAGAAGTTATGGGGAGGACACAAGATGGCTGACTGAAACCAGCTTTCCACAGAGGCTCCCGTCCAGTAGGAGAGTTAAAGGACAAAAATTCAGCAAGTAACCTGGTGGATTTGAGCTGCACTAAGAAAAAAGGTTGAAGAATGCATGTCAACCTCACTGAGATGATCTGCGACCACAAGGATACAAACAAAAGGGGAACCGCAAAGTTGTTCTGTTCTGTTCTGTCAGTAACATTAATCAGGGGCAAGACTGGACCTGAGTGAAAACCCCCCAACCTTCATCAAGCACCTGAGGTTGTCAGGCCTCACCTCCTCCTGCTAGAGAGAGACACAGCACAGCGTCCTGGCAGACTTCCTTGTGATTCAGGCAGGTGCAAACTACTGGAGTACTGATTCACTACAGGCAACTGGGTCAGCCACCTGCAGGGCTATTAGTGACTGGGTGTGACAGTGGTGCAGGGTGGGGAAGGAGGCAGCAACCTTCCCAGAATGATCTATTGGCTGGGTGGCTTCTCCTGACTCCAGTGGCAGCACTGGAGCAAGCCACACCACAGTAGTCCCCAGACCCCTGTGATCCAGTTCCCGGAGACTTGTTAAACTCTCTCACCCGAGACAGGTGCAGACTGAGACAATTGATTTGGACTTCTTGAACTGAAGTAATCGCCAGAGGACAAATCAGGTGGTGTCCTGGGTGCAAGGTGGTAGGAAGGTTGGATTTTTCTTTTCCAATTGTTTGCAGGTGGGGGATGGGGTTACTTAATTGCTGATATTTCTCCCCAGCTGAGACTTCAATCCAGAGTATCTGTTTCAGTACGATAGAACAGAAACCAGCTGAAAACAAGACAGAACCACCACACAAGACAGGGCCCCAGTTTCTCAGGCCACAACACTGTACAGGCCCTCAACAAAGCCCCAGGGGAAAAAAAATCAAAGGGAGTAAAACAACCATGGGGCGGAATCAGCAGAAAAACTCTGGTAACATGAATAACCAGAATAGATCAACCCACCCCAAGGAAAGATATGGCAGATGTAATTGAAGATCCCATTCATAAACAACTGGCTGAGATGTCAGAAATCGAATTCAGAATTTGAATTGCAGACAGGATTAACCAGGTGGAATTAGGAATTTGAGGAGAAATTCAAAAGCTGTCTCAAAAATTTAACGAATTTAAAGACAAAACCACCAAAGCCTTAGACACACTGAAGCAAGAATTTGCAGCCCTCAAAGATATGAAAAATACAGTAGAATCCCTCAGCAACAGAATGGAGCAAGCAGAAGAAAGGATCTCTGACATTGAAGATAAAGCCTTTGAATGCTCCCAAAGCCTTTGAATGCTCCCTCTCTTCTCTCAAAGAGGAAAAGAAATGGAGAGCAAAAATGGATCATTATCTCCGAGAGCTCTGGGATAATTCGAAAAAGGCGAATATCCGAATCATTGGAGTTCCAGACACAGATGAAGTGACCTAGCTGGGCACAGAGGCCCTTCTGCATGAAACTATGAAAGAGAATTTTCCATACATGCCTAGAGATTCTGAAATTCAGATAGCGGATAGCTTCAGAAGCCCAGCACAACTCAACCCCAATAAGACATCCCCAAGGCATATCATAATTAAATTCACTAAAGTTAATATGAAGGAAAAAATCCTCAAAGCTGCCAGGAGAAAGAAAACCATTACCTTCAAAGGGAAGAATATTAGAATGACTGCACATCTCTCTGCTGAAACTTTTCAAGCCAGAAGAGGGTGGTCACCGACTTTTAATATCCTAAAGCAAAATAACTTTCAACCCAGGATCTTGTATCCAGCTAAACTGAGTTTCATTCATGATGGAAAAATTAAATACTTTAATGATTTTCATTTGTTGAAGAAATTTGCAATAACCAAACCAGCTCTTCAGGATATTCTCAGACCTATCCTCCATAATGACCAACCGAATCCTATACCACAAAAGTAAACTCACTCAGAAACTTTGGATCAAATTCCAATTTCCACAATGGCAAAAGGATTAAAAATGCCCACTGGACTTTTGAAACACTCGATACACAAAACTTCACCAGACTTATTAATAGTCTCCATTAATGTGAACGGCTTAAACTGTCCTCTAAAGAGGCATAGGTTAGCTGACTGGATACAAAAACTCAGGCCAGATATTTGTTGCATACAAGAGTCACATCTTGGAGGCGGAGCAAGATGGCGGCCGAGTAACAGCTTCCTTGCATCTGGGCACCGTGAGTCTGGGGAGATAGGACTCCAGGCATCTCTGGCTGGTGGTATCTGCCTATCATCACTCTTATGAGGATACAGGAAGTCAGCGAGAGACTTCTGGACCCCAAGAGGAGGACTAAAACAGTGGAAAACCGGCAAGTGGTCGCATGTGTTCAATCCGTCTAAACCCGCCCACAACTGTAAGTTCAGTAGCAGCGAGACTGCAAACCAGAAAGGCCTTACCTGTGAACTGTTTTGGTGTCTTTGGACTTGGCACTCAGCTGAACTGAGCGGGAGTGCGGAGAACTTTGGCCGTTGTCTAGGGCCCCAGTCTGAGCCGCTGAGCCAGACGGAGCTAATAGTGTTTGGCAGTGGGTCACACGGAACCATTGTCAGTGACCTGCCCCGGCAAGCTCCGCCCTCAGGGTCCCAGAGCTAGAAACGGGAGGGAGCTGGTAACCCAGCAACCAAGTAGCCTAAGGGTGGGGTCTGAGCCGCCTTGCAGCCCTAACCCTCAGGGGCAGAGTGAGACCGGTTTGGCACACTGGGTAAGTGGATAGCCACTTCAGCAGTGATTCCAGCGAGAAAGCTGGGAAAGCTTCTGCTCAGCAAGTTTACAAGTTCAAAGTGCCTTTTAAGTGGGCTGAAGAGAGATTTAGGGTGTCTACCTGCTGGGGTTTGAGAAATCAGCAGCCTCCAGTCGTATCAGAATGTGATTAACATCTCATACCCCAGAAGACCACGTGTTGCCCAGACAATATTCAATAACATATACAAACTGCTTTGTTTTTGGTTGTGTATTTTTTTCTTTTTTTTTTTTTGTTTGGTTTTTTTGTTTGTTTGTTTATTTTGACATTGTTGATGTTCTTTTGTTTTTTAATTTCAATCTTTTCCATACAGATCTCTTTTTCTTTCTCATTATTTCTAGTTTAATTATAATTTCCCATTGCTGCCTTTTTTAATAACTAGAACTTCATTTTTGCTAGTGTTTCTACCGCTATCATTTGGTTTTTCACCCAATTTTATCCCCATAAAGTATTCTGTTTGCTTGTTTTGGTTTGATTTATAGCATTTTTATCTTTCCTCTCTACTTGGTGGAGGTGGGGTACTGTGTCTGATCAGGTTAGCAAAGAGCTGCTGACCTCAAGGGAACCACCCAACTGGGCACCCCCAGAAGGTGGGGTTTTTTAAGGTTGTGTCAAAGAATCCTACTGTACACCTATATTGCCCTGTCGCCCTCTTTCTGTGCCTCTCTTCTTTTTGTCAATATTCCTTATACCCACCCCCTCTCCTTTCTCTATCTTTCTTTTTTTTCTTATCACTCGGTCCTCCTTTCTTTCATCCCTTTTTTGCTCTTCAACCTTCTCACACTTCTGGTCATGAAACCCTTAGTCCACAGGCACAAGAACTTAAAGAACAAGAGGAAGTGAAAGAAAAATTAGGGCAAGGAAACAGATAAAAGAAATCACTCATGAGGAAGAATCAGCAGAAAACTCCAGGCAACATGAAGAACCAGTCTAGAACAACCATACCAAGGGACCATGAGGTAGCTACTGCAGATGATTCCACCTGTAAAGAACTCTTAGGAATGACAGAAAGGGAATTTAGAATACACATGTTGAAAACAATGAAAGAAATGATGGAAACAATGAAGGAAATTGCTAATAAAGTGGAAAATAACCAAAAGGAAATCCAAAAACAGAATCAAATAAGAGATGAACGATATGAAGAATATAAAAAGGATAGAGCAGAGCTGAAGGAACTGAAACAGTCAATTAGGGAACTTAAAGATGCAATGGAAAGTATCAGCAACACGTTAGACCATGCAGAAGAAAGAATTTCAGAGGTAGAAGACAAAGTTCTTGAGATAACACAGACAGTAAAAGAGGCAGAAAAGAAGAGAGAGAAAGCAGAACGTTCACTGTCAGAATTATGGGATTTTATGAAGCGCTCCAACATACGAGTATAGGAATTCCAGAAGGGGAAGAAGAATGCCCCAGAGGAATGGAAGCCATAATAGAGAATATTATAAAAGAAAATTTCCCAAACATCACCAAAGATTCTGACACACTGCTTTCAGAGGAATATCGGACCCCAGGTCGCCTCAACTCTAACTGAGCTTCTCCAAGACACATTGTGATGAATCTGTCCAAAGTCAAGACAAAAGAAAAGATTCTGCAAGCTCCCAGGAGTAAGCGCCAGTTGACCTACAGGGGCAAATCCATCACAGTGACCGCAGACTTCTCTAATGAAACTTTCCAAGCAAGAAGACAATGGTCATCTACCTTTAATCTACTTAAACAGAACAATTTTCA
This sequence comes from Nycticebus coucang, assembly GCF_027406575.1. Lineage (NCBI taxonomy): Eukaryota > Metazoa > Chordata > Mammalia > Primates > Lorisidae > Nycticebus > Nycticebus coucang. The sequence continues at coordinate 35,241,100 of NC_069789.1, forward strand.
GCCCAGAATTCTGTACCCTGCTAAGCTAAGCTTCAAAATTGACAGAGAAATCAAATCATTTACGGATATACAAACATTGAGGAAATTCGCCACAACAAGACCAGCTCTACAGGAAATACTTCAACCTGCTCTGCACACTGACCACCACAATGGATCAGCAGCAAAGTAAGAACTCAGAAATCAAAGGACAGAACCTAACCTCCACACTGATGCAAAAGATAAAACTAAACAATGGACTCTCACAAAATAAGATGAATAGAATACTACCACACTTATCAATTATCTCCATAAATGTTAATGGCTTGAATTCCCCACTGAAGAGACATAGATTGGTTGACTGGATTAAAAAACACAAGCCATCCATTTGCTATCTGCAAGAAACACACCTGGCTTCAAAAGACAAATTAAAGCTCCGAGTCAAAGGTTGGAAGACAATTTTTCAGGCAAATGGAATTCGAAGAAAAAAGGAGTTGCAATCTTATTTTCAGATACGTGTGGATTTAAAGCAACTAAAGTCAAAAAAGACAAAGATGGTCACTTTATATTGGTCAAGGGAAAACTACAACAAGAAGACATTTCAATTCTAAATATTTATGCACCCAATTTAAATGCTCTGATTCTTGAAACAGACCTTACTCAGTCTGAGCAATATGATATCTGATAATACCATAATAACAGGGGACCTTAACACTCCTCTTACAGAGCTGGACAGATCCTCTAAACAGAAATTAAACAAGGATATAAGAGATTTAAATGAGACCCTAGAACAACTGTGCTTGATAGACACATATAGAACACTCCATCCCAAAGATAAAGAATATACATTCTTCTCATCACCCCATGGAACATTCTCCAAAATTGATCATATCCTGGGACACAAAACAAATATCAACAGAATAAAAAGAATTGAAATTTTACCTTGTGTCTTCTCAGACAATAAGGCACTAAAGGTGGAACTCAACTCTAACAAAAGTGCTCGACCCCACCCAAAGGCATGGAAATTAAACAATCTTCTGTTGAATAACAGATGGGTGCGGGAAGAAATAAAACAGGAAAATCATGTACTTCCGTGAGCATAACAACAATAAAGACACAAGCTACCAACACCTGTAGGATACTGCAAAAGCAGTTTTGAGAGGAAAATTCATCGCTTTAGATGCCTACATTCGAAAAACAGAAAGAGAGCACATCAACAATCTCACAAGAGATCTTATGGAATTGGAAAAAGAAGAACAATCTAAGCCTAAACTCAGTAGAAGAAAAGAAATATCCAAAATCAAATCAGAGATCAATGAAATTGAAAACAAAAGAATCATTCACAAAATTAATGAAACAAGGAGTTGGTTTTTTGAAAAAATAAATAAAATAGATAAAACATTGGCCAGACTAACTAGAAATAGAAAAATAAAATCTCTAGTAACCTCAATCAGAAATGATAAAGGGGAAATAACAACTGATCCCACAGAGATACAAGAGATCATCTCTGAATACTACCAGAAACTCTATGCCCAGAAATTTGACAATGTGAAGGAAATGGATCAATATTTGGAATCACACCCTCTCCCTAGACTTAGCCAGGAAGAAATAAAGCTCCTAAACAGACCAATTTCTTGCACTGAGATCAAAGAAACAATAAAAAAGCTTCCAACCAAAAAATTCCCTGGTCCAGATGGCTTCACTCCAGAATTCTATCAAACCTTCAAGGAAGAGCTTATTCCAGTACTGCAGAAATTATTCCACAAAATTCAGGAAGAAGGAATCTTCCCCAACACATTCTATGAAGCAAACATCACGCTGATACCAAAACCAGGAAAAGACCCAAACAAAAAGGAGAATTTCAGACCAATCTCACTCATGAATATAGATGCAAAAATTCTCAACAAAATCCTAGCCAATAGATTACAGCTTATCATCAAAAAAGTCATTCATCATGATCAAGTAGGCTTCATCCCAGGGAAGCAAGGCTGGTTCAACATACGCAAGTCCATAAACGTTATCCACCATATTAACAGAGGCAAAAATAAAGATCACATGATCCTCTCAATAGATGCAGAAAAAGCATTTGATAAAATCCAGCATCCTTTTCTAATTAGAACACTGAAGAGTATAGGCATAGGTGGCACATTTCTAAACCTGATTGAAGCTATCTATGACAAACCCACAGCCAATATTTTACTGAATGGAGTAAAACTCAAAGCTTTTCCTCTTAGAACTGGAACCAGACAAGATTGTCCTCTGTCACCTTTACTATTGAACATAGTGCTGGAAGATCTAGCCAATACAATTAGGCAAGACAAGGAAATAAAGGGAATCCAAATGGGAGCAGAGGAGGTCAAACTCTCCCTCTTTGCTGATGACATGATCTTATACTTAGAGAACCCCAAAGACTCAACCACAAGACTCCTAGAAGTCATCAAAAAATACAGTAATGTTTCAGGATATAAAATCAATGTCCACAAGTCAGTAGCCTTTGTATACACCAATAACATTCAAGATGAGAAGCTAATTAAGGACACGACTCCGTACACCATAGTTTCAAAGAAAATGAAATACCTAGGAATATACATAACGAAGGAGGTGAAGGACCTCTATAAAGAAAACTATGAAATCCTCAGAAAGGAAATAGCAGAGGATATTAACAAATGGAAGAACATACCATGCTCATGGATGGGAAGAATCAATATTGTTAAAATGTCTATACTTCCCAAAGCAATCTACCTATTCAATGCCATTCCTATCAAAGTACCTACATCGTACTTTCAAGATTTGGAAAAAATGACTCTGCGTTTTGTATGGAACCGGAAAAAACCCAGTATAGCTGAAGCAGTTCTTAGGAATAAAAATAAAGCTGGGGGCATCAGCATACCAGATTTTAGTCTGTACTACAAAGCCATAGTGCTCAAGACAGCATGGTACTGGCACAAAAACAGAGACATAGACACTTGGAATCGAATTGAAAACCAAGAAATGAAACTAACATCTTACAACCACCTAATCTTCGATAAACCAAACAAGAACATACCTTGGGGGAAAGACTCCCTATTCAATAAATGGTGTTGGGAGAACTGGATGTCTACATGTAAAAGACTGAAACTGCACCCACACCTTTCCCCACTCACAAAAATTCATTAAATTTAAGGCATGAAACAATAAAAATCCTCAATGAAAGCATAGGAAAAACACTGGAAGATATTGGCCTCGGGGAAGACATCATGAAAAGACTGCCATGGCAATTGCAACAACAACAAAAATAAACAAATGGGACTTCATTAAACTGAAAAGCTTCTGTACAGCTAAGGGGACAATAACCAAAGCAAAGAGACAACCTACACAATGGGAAAGGATATTTGCATATTTTCAATCAGACAAAAGCTTGATAACTAGGATCTACAGAGAACTCAAATTAATCCACATGAAATAAGCCAACAATCCCATATATCAATGGGCAAGAGATATGAATAGAACTTTCTCTAAAGATGACAGACGAATGGCGAACAAACACATGAAAAAATGTTCATCATCTCTCTATATTAGAGAAATGCAAATCAAAACAACCCTGAGATATCATCTAACCCCAGTGAGAATGGCCCACATCACAAAATCTCAAAACTGCAGATGCTGGCGTGGATGTGGAGAGAAGGGAACACTTTTACACTGCTGGTGAGACTGCAAACTAGTACAACCTTTCTGGAAGGAAGTATGGAGAAACCTCAAAGCACTCAAGCTAGACCTCCCATTTGATCCTGCAATCCCATTACTGGGCATCTACCCAGAAGGAAAGAAATCCTTTTATCATAAGGACATTTGTACTAGACTGTTTATTGCAGCTCAATTTACAATCGCCAAAATGTGGAAACAGCCTAAATGCCCACCAACCCAGGAATGGATTAACAAGCTGTGGTATATGTATACCATGGAATACTATTCAGCCATTAAAAATAATGGAGACTTTACATCCTTTGTATTAACCTGGATGGAAGTGGAAGACATTATTCTTAGTAAAGCATCACAAGAATGGAGAAGCATGAATCCTATGTACTCGATCTTGATATGAGGACAGTTAATGACAATTAAGGTTATGGGGGGGGAAGCAGAAAGCGGGATGGAGGGAGGGGTGTGGGGCCTTAGTGTGTGTCACACTTTATGGGGTCAAGACATGATTGCAAGAGGGACTTTACCTGATAATTTCAATCAGTGTAACCTGGCTTATTGTACCCTCAATGAATCCCCAACAATAAAAATAAAAATAAAAAATAAATAAAAAAAATAAAAAGAGTCACATCTTAACTTCAAAGAGAAATACAGACTCAGGGTGAAAGGATGGTCATCCATATTTCAGGCAAATGGTAATCAGAAAAAAGTAGGTGTTGCCAATTTATTTGCAGGCTTTACAATAGGCTTTAAACCAACAAAAGTAAGGAAGGACAGGAATGGTCACTTCATATTTGTTCAGGGCAATACTCCACATGATGAGCTCTCAATTATTAATATCAAAGCACCCAACCAGAATGCACCTCAGTTTATAAGAGAAACTCTAATTGACATGAGCAACTTGATTTCCTCCAACTCCATAATAGTCAGACATTTCAGCACTCCTTTGGCAGTGTCGGACCGATCCGCTAACAAGAAGCTGAGGAAAGAAATCTTAGATTCAAACCTAACCATCCAATATTTAGATTTAGCAGACATCTACAGAACATTTCATCCCAACAAAACTGAACACACATACTTCTCATCAGCCAATGAAACTTACTCCAAAATCGATCACATCTTAGGTCACATGTCTAACCTCAGTAAATTTAAAGGAATGGAAATGATTTTGCATCTTCTCAGACCATCATGGAATAAAAGTTGAGCTGAGTAACAACAGGAATCTGCATACTCATACAAAAACATGGAAGTTAAATAACCTTATGCTGAATGATAGCTGGGTCAGAGATGAGATTAAGAAAGAAATCGCCAATTATTTGGAACAAAACAACAATGAAGACACGAACTATCTGAACCTCTGGGACACCGCAAAGGCAGTTCTAAGAGGGAAATTAATAGCACTGCAAGCCTTCCTCAAGAGAACAGAAAGAGAGGAAGTTAACAACTTAATGGGACATCTCACGCAACTGGAAAAGGAAGAACATTCCAACCCCAAACCCAGTAGAAGAAGAGAAATAACCAAAATTAGAGCAGAATTAAATGAAATTGAAAACAAAAGAATAATACAACAGATCAATAAATCAAAAAGCTGCTTTTATAAAAGGTCAATAAAATAGATAAACCTTTAGCCAACCTAATCAGGAAAAAAAGAGTAAAATCTCTAATCTCATCAATCAGAAACAACAAAGACAAAATAACAACAGACTCATAAGAAATCCAAAAAATCCTTAATGAATATTACAAGAAACTGTATTCTCAGAAATATGAAAATCTGAAGGAAATTCACCGATACTTGGAAGCAGGTCAACTTCCAAGACTTAGCCAGAATCAAGTGGAAATGTTGAACAGGCCAATATCAAGTTCAGAAATAGCATGAACGATACAAAACCTCCTAAAAGGAAAGCCCGGAACCAGATGGCTTCACGTCAGAATTCTACCAAACTTTTAAAGAGGAATTAGTACCTATATTACTTAACCTGTTCCAAAAGGTAGAAAAACAAGGAAGACTACCCAACACATTCCATGAAGCAAACATCACCCTGATCCCCAAACCAGGAAAAGACCCAACAAGAAAAGAAAATTATAGACCGATATCACTAATGAATATAGATGCAAAAATATTCAACAAGATCCTAACAAACAGAATCCAGCAACACATAAAACTGATTATACATCATGACCAAGTCGGTTTTATCCCAGGGTCTCAAGGCTGGTTCAATATATGTAAATCTATAAATGTAATCCAGCACATAAACAAATTAAAAAACAAAGACCATATGATTCTCTCAATCGATGCAGAAAAAGCTTTTGTTAATATCCAGCATCCCTTCATGATCAGAACACTTAAGACAATCGGTATAGAAGGGATATTTCTTAAACTGATAGAAACCATCTACAGCAAACCCATAGCCAATATCATATTGAATGGAGTTAAATTGGAATCATTTCCACTCAGATCAGGAACCAGACAAGGCTGCCCATTGTCTCCATTGCTTTTTAACATTATAATGAAAGTTTTAGCCACCACAATTAGGGAATAAAAGGCGATCAAGGGTATCCATATAGGGAGAAGAGATCAAACTTTCGCTCTTCACAGATGATATGAAAGTATATCTGGAAAACACTAGGGATTATACTACAAAACTCTGAGAAGTGATCAAAGAATACAGCAGCGTCTCAGGTTACAAAATCAACATTCATAAATCGGTAGCCTTTATATATACCAACAATAGTCAAGTTGAAAAAACAGTTAAGGACTCTATCCCATTCATAATAGTGCCACAGAAGATGAAATATTTGGGAATTTATCTAACAAAGGATGTGAAAGAACTCTATAAAGAGAACTATGAAACTCTAAGAAAAGAAATAGCTGAAAATATTAACAAATGGAAAAACATACCATGTTCATGGCTGGGAAGAATCAACATTGTTAAAATGTCCATACTACCCAAAGCAATACATAATTTCAATGCAATCCCTATTAAAGCTCCACTGTCATACTTTAAAGATCTTGAAAAAACAATACTTTGTTTTATATGGAATCAGAAAAAACCTCGAATAGCTAAGACATTACTCAGAAATAAAAACAAAACAGGAGGTATTACGCTACCAGACCTCAGACTATACTACAAATCAATAGTGATCAAAACAGCATGGTATTGGCACAAAAACAGAGAAGTAGATGTCTGGAATAGAATAGAGAACCAAGAGATGAATCCAGCTACTTACCATTATTTAATCTTTGACAAGCCAATTAAAAACATTCAGTGGGGAAAAGATTCCCTATTTAACAAATGGTGCTGGGTGAACTGGCTGGCAACCTGTAGAAGTCTGAAACTGGACACAGAGGAGAGAAAAGATGGCGGACTGAAGCCAGCTTTCAACAGAGGCTCCCATTCAGAAGGAGAGTTAAGGGACAGGAATTTAGTAAGTATCCTGGTGGATTTGAGCCGCACCAAGAGAGAAGTTGAAGAATGCACATCAACACCGCTGAGGCAAACTGTGATCACAAGGACGCAAACAAAAGGTACAAAATCCATCACCAAGCGGACAGGAGTCCCCCTCCCCCATGAGACCGGCTCAAGAGCCCCACAATTAAACAAACGGGCAGAAATTAAAGGCCCTCCCACTACACTCCTTGGGAGAGACCTTCTAAAAACTGGACCTACCTCCCCTACTAGGGTGCCGTGGTGTTCTCCTGCCAGGCATAAAACTGTATAAAACTTTAAAAATCCTTTGCCGGCAAACATGAATCCCCAACACTCCCCACCCGCTCACTGAGGTCGGGAGGCCTGTCCCCCAGGAGTTCAGATTCTTGGGTGATTTCTCAAGGGGAGTGGACAGTCCCCAAGCTGCAACTGGTCAGCGCTGACTCTGAGGCATGCAAGTGTGGAGAGGGAACTTGGCTAAGGGGGAGTCACGCCTCGGTGGCACTTCCCTGCGGTGCGGTGCAGCAGCCCTCCCCGTGCATCAATACGGCCAGGCATAAAACTCTAGCTTCCCAACTGAGCTCCCAGCACTCCCCCCCACTCTCACGCGTGGTCTAGGGGCCTGTCCCCCAAGAGTTCGGATCCTTGGGAGATCTCTCGAGGGGTGTGGACAGAGCATAAACTGCGGCCAGTCACTGCTGACTCTAGGGCACGAGACAGAGGGCAAAAGTGTTGGCTGCGTGCCCACACCAGAGCGGCAGTTCCTGGAGGCAAATCAACAGCTGTTTTTTAACAGCAAAACGGCTCACTTCTGGATATTCTGAAGCCACACCCCCTGTCTCCCTGGGCAACCAGAGGAGGCCACCAATGAGCAAAAGATTTGCCTGACACTGCTCACAAACCCGGGAAGCTTCCAGGGCAGGGCCGACTCAGAGAGGTAATCGGACACAAACCTCCAGCAGCAAAGACGTTTGAACTCAGAACAGCCTGTCTTCTGTAGGCGATTTTAGCAGAAACAGAGACAGAACCCCACAAAGTTGTCTGTTCTGTTCTGTTCTGTTAGCAACATCAATCAGGGACAGGGCTAAGCCTGAGTGAACACCTCCTTCCCACCACCTGCATCAAGCACTCAAAGATGTCAGGCCCCATCTCCTCCTGTTAGATAGCGGCAGACTGCAGGGTCCTGGCAGACTTCCTTGTGATTCAGGCAGGTGCAAACCCCTGGAGTATCTGTTCACTACAGGGAACTGGGTTAGCCATCTGCAGAGATACCAGTGACTGGGTCTGATGGAGGGGCAAAGTGGGGAAGGAGACCTCAACCTTCCTAGACTGATCTATTTGCTAGGTGGCTCCTCCTGACTCCACGCAGCACTGGAGTAAGCCATATCAGAGGAGTCACCAGACCCCTGTGATCCAGTTCCCAGACACCTCTTGAACTCTCCCACCCGAGACAGGTGCCGATTGAGACAAACGAATTGGACCTTTTGAACTGAACTAATAGACTGAGGACTTTTCAGGCGGTGCCCTGAGTATTCGGTTGTAGAAAGGTTTGATTTTCCTTTTCCAACTGATGCCAGAGGTGGGCGGGAGGGGTGACTTAATTGCTGGTTTTTCCACACAGTTGAGACTTCAAGCCAGAGTAAACGTTACAATAGGATCAAACAGAAACCAGCTGAAAACAAGACAGAACCACTTTGCCCCACCACACAAGACAGGGCCCCAGTTTCTCAGGTCACAACACTGTATGGGCCCTCGATAAAGCCCCATGGGAAAAATCAAAGGGAGTAAAATAACCATGGGGCAGAATCAGCGGAAAAACTCTGGTAACATGAATAACCAGAATAGATCAACCCCCCAAGAAAAGATATGGCAGATGTGATTGAAGATCCCCTTCATAAAAAACTGGCTGAGATGTCAGAAATCGAATTCAGAATTTGGATTGCAGACAAGATTAATAAAATGGAATTAGGAATTCGAGGAGAAATTCAAAAGTTGTCTCAAGAATTTAATGAATTTAAAGACAAAACCAGCAAAGATTTAGACACACTGAAGCAAGAATTTACAGCCCTCAAAAATATGAAAAATACAGTAGAATCCCTCAGCAACAGAATGGAGCAAGCAGAAGAAAGCATTTCTGACATTGAAGATAAAGTCTTCGAACATTCCCAATCTCTCAAAGAGGAAGAGAAATGGAGAGGAAAAACAGATCACTCACTCACAGAACTCACAGATAATTCGAAGAAAATCAATATACGAATAATTGGGATTTCAGAGAATGATGAAGTGGCCTCGAAGGGCACAAAGGCCCTTCTGCATGAAATTAAGAAAGAAAATTTTCCAGACATGCCTAGAGTATCTGAAATTCAGATAGCAGACAGCTTCAGAACCCCAGCACAATTCAACCCCAATAAGTCATCCCCCAGGCATATCATAATTAGCTTCACTAAAGATAACATGAAAGAGAAGATTCTCAAAGCAGCCCAGCAAAAGAAAACTATTACATACAAAGGAAAGAATATTAGAATAACTGCAGAACTCTCTGCTGAAACTTTTCAACCCAGAAGAGGGTGATCATCAACTTTTAATCTCCTAAAGCAAAATAACTTTCAACCCAGGATCTTGTATCCAGCTAAACTGAGTTTCATTTATGATGGAGAAATTAAATACTTCAATGACATTCATATTTTGAAAAAATTTGCCATAAGTAAACCAGCTTTCAGGATATACTCGGACCTATCCTCCACAATGACCAACCCAAAACTATACCACAAAAGTAAACTCACTCAGAAACTTCGGATCAAACTCCAACTTCCACACTGGCTAAAGGATTAAAAATGTCCACTGGACCTTTGAAAAACTCAATACCCAAAATTCCACCAGACTTATCAATACTCTCCATTAATGTGAACAGCTTAAACTGTCCTCTAAAGAGGCATAGGTTAGCTGACTGGATACAAAAACTCAAGCCAGATATTTGCTGCATACAAGAGTCACATCTTAACTTAAAAGACAAATACAGACTCACGGTGAAAGGATGGTCATCCATATTTCAGGCAAATGGTAATCAGAAAAAAGCAGGTGTTGCAATTTTATTTGCAGATACAGTAGGCTTTAAACAATCAAAAGTAAGGAAGGACAAGAATGGTCACTTCATATTTGTTAAGGGTAATACTCAATATGATGAGATTTCAATTATTAATATATATGGACCCAACCAGAATGCACCTCAATTTATAAGAGAAACTCTAACAGACATGAGTAACTTGATTTCCTCCAGCTCCATAATCGTCGGAGATTTCAACACTCCTTTGGCAGTGTTGGATCGATCCTCTAACAAGAAGCTGAGCAAAGAAATCTTAGATTTAAACCTAACCATCCAATATTTAGATTTAGCAGACATCTACAGAACATTTCATCCCAACAAAACTGAATACACATACTTCTCGTCAGCCCACGGAACTTAATCCAAAATTGACCACATTTTAGGTCACGAGTCTAACCTCATTAAATTTAAAATAATAGAAATTATTCCTTGCATCTTCTCGGACCATCATGGAATAAAACTTGAATTGAGTAACAACAGGAATCTGCATACTCATACAAAAACATGGAAGTTAAATAGCCTTATGCTGAATGATAGCTGGGTCAGAGATGAGATTAAGAAAGAAATCGCCAATTTTTTGGAACAAAATGACAGTGAAGACACAAACTATCAGAACCTCTGGGACACCACAAAGGCAGTTCTAAGAGGGAAATTTGTAGCACTGCAAGCCTTCCTCAAGAGAACAGAAAGAGAGGAAGTTAACAACTTAATGGGACATCTCAAGCAACTGGAAAAGGAAGAACATTCCAACCCCAAACCCAGTAGAAGAAAAGAAATAACCAAAATTAGAGCAGAACTAAATGAAATTGAAAACAAAAGAATAATACAACAGATCAATAAATCAAAAAGCCGGTTTTTTGAAAAGGTCAATAAAATAGATAAACCTCTGGCCAACCTAATCAGAAAAAAAAAAAAACAGTAAAATCTCTAATATCATCAATCAGAAACAACAAAGACAATATAACAACAGACTCGTCAGAAATCCAAAAAATCCTTAATGAATATTACAAGAAACTGCATTCTCAGAAATATGAAAATCTGAAGGAAATTCACCGATACTTGAAAGCACACCACCTTCCAAGACTTAGCCAGAATCAATTGGAAATGTTGAACAGACCCATATCAAGTTCAGAAATACCATCAACCATACAAAACCTCCCTAAAAAGAAAAGCCCAGGATCAGATGGTTTCACGTCAGAATTCTACCAAACTTTTAAAGAGGAATTAGTACCAATATTACTCAACCTGTTCCAAAAGGTAGAAAAAGAAGGAAGACTACCCAACACGTTCTACGAAGCAAACATCACCCTGATCCCCAAACCAGGAAAAGACCCAACAAGAAAAGTGGCTCAGTCAGTAAGGTGCCGGCCCCGTATACCGAGGGTTACGGTTTTGAACCAAGCCCCGGCCAAACTGCAACCAAAAAATAGCCAGGCGTTTTGGTGGGCGCCTGTGGTCCCAGCTACTCAGGAGGCTGAGGCAGGAGAATCGCATAAGCCCAGGAGTCGGAGGTTCCTGTGAGCTGCGTGAGGCCACGGCACTCTACCAAGGGCCATAAAGTGAGACTCTGTCTCTACAAAAAAAAAAAAAAAAGAAAGAAAAAGAAAATTATAGACCAATATCACTAATGAATATAGATGCAAAAATATTCACCAAGATCCTAACAAACAGAATCCAGCAACACATCAAACAAATTATACATCATGACCAACTTGGTTTTATCGCAGGGTCTCAAGGGTGGTTCAATATCCATAAATCTATAAATGTAATTCAGCACATAAACAAATTAAAAAACAAAGACCATATGATTCTCTCAATCGATGCAGAAAAAGCTTTTGATAATATCCAGCATCCCTTCATGATCAGAACACTCAAGAAAATTGGTCTAGAAGGGACTTTTCTTAAACTGATAGAGGCCATCTACAACAAACCCATAGCCAATATCATATTGAATGGAGTTAAATTGGAATCATTTCCACTCAAATCAGGAACCACACAAGGCTGCCCATTGTCTCCATTGCTTTTCAACATTGTACAGGAAGTTTTAGCCACCGCAATTAGGGAATAAAAGGCGATCAATGGTATCCATATAGGGTTAGAAGAGATCAAACTTTCGCTCTTCACAGATAATATGATTGTGTATCTGGAAAACACTAGCAACTCTACTATAAAACTCCTAGAAGTGATCAAGGAATACAGCAGCATCTCAGGTTACAAAATCAACATTCATAAATGTGTAGTCTTTATATACACCAACAACAGTCAAGTTGAAAAAGCAGTTAAGGACTCTATCCCATTCACAGTAGTGCCAAAGAAGATGAAATATTTGGGAATTTACCTAACAAAAGACGTGAAAGATCTCTATAAAGAGAACTATGAAACTCTAAGAAAAGAAATAGCCGAAAATTTTAACAAATGGAAAAACATACCATGCTCATGGCTGGGAAGAATCAACATTATGAAAATGTCCATACTACCCAAAGCAATATATAATTTCAACGCACTCCCTATTAAAGCTCCACTGTCATATTTTAAAGATCTTGAAAAAACAATACTTCATTTTATATGGAATCAGAAAAAACCTCAAATAGCCAAGACATTACTCAGAAATAGAAACAAAACAGGAGGAATCACACTACCAGACCTCAGACTTTACTACAAATTGATAGTGATCAAAACAGCATGGTATTGGCACAAAAACAGAGAAGTAGATATCTGGAACAGAATAGAGAACCAAGAGATGAATCCAGCTACTTACCGCTATTTGATCTTTGACAAGCCAATTAAAAACATTCAGTGGGGAAAAGATTCCCTATTTAACGAATGATGCTGGGTGAACTGGCTGGCAACCTGCAGAAGACTGAAATTGGACCCACACCTTTCACCATTAACTAAGATAGACTCTCATTGGATTAAAGATTTAAACTTAAGACATGAAACTATAAAAATACTAGAGGAGAGTGCAGGGAAAACCCTTGAAGAAATTGGTCTGGGCAAGTATTTTATGAGGAGAACCCCCCGGGCAATTGAAGCAGCTTCAAAAATACACTACTGGGACTTGATCAAACTAAACAGCCTCTGCACAGCCAAGAACACAGTAAGTAAAGCAAACAACAGCCTTCAGAATGGGAGAAGATATTTACAGGGTATATCTCTGACAAAGGTTTAATAACTAGAATCCACAGAGAACTCAAACACATCAGCAAGAAAAAAAACAAGGGATCCCATCGCAGGCTGGGTAAGGGATTTGAAGAGAAACTTCTGTGAAGAAGACAGGCGCACGGCCTTCAGACATATGAAAAAATGCTCATCATCTTTAATCATCAGAGAAATGCAAATCAAAACTACTTTGAGATATCATCTAACTCCAGTGAGACTAGCCTATATCACAAAATCTCAAGACCAGGGATGTTGTCGTGGATTTGGAGAAAAGGGAACACTTCTGCACTGCTGGTGGTAATGCAAATTAATACATTCCTTTTGGAAAGATATATGGAGAACACTCAGAGATCTAAAAATAGATCTGCCATTCAATCCTGTAATTCCTCTGCTGGGCATATACCCAGAAGACCAAAAATCACAACATAACAAAGATATTTGTACCAGAATGTTTATTGCAGCCCATTTCATAATTGCTAAGTCATGGAAAAAGCCCAAGTGCCCATCGATCCACGAATGGATTAATAAATTGTGGTATATGTACACCATGGAATATTATGCAGCCTTAAAGAAAGATGGAGACTTTACCTCTTTCATGTTTACATGGATGGAGCTGGAACATATTCTTCTTAGTAAAGTATCTCAAGAATGGAAGAAAAAGTACCCAATGTACTCAGCCCTACTATGAAACTAATTTGGGGCTCTCACATGAAAGTTACAACCCAGTTTCAACCTAACAATAGGGGGAAGTGGGAAAGGGAGGGGAGGGAGGGGGGTAGTGGTTAGAGGGAGGGGGATCGGTGGGATCATACCTGTGGTGCATCTTACACGGGCATTTGCGAAATGTGGTAAATGTAGAATGTAAATGTTTTGGCACAGTATACTGAGATAATGCCAGGAAGGCTATGTTAACCATTGTGATGAAAATATGTCAAATGGTCTATGAAGCGAGTGTATGATGCCCCATGATCATATCAATGTATACAGTTATGATTTTATTAAAAAAAAAAGAAAGAAAGAAAAAGAAGTCAATAAGCAGAGAAGATACCATTTTATTTTTTAATAAAAATAGTAATTAAAAAAAAAAAGAAAAGAAACTGGACCCACACCTTTCACCATTAACTAAGATAGACTCTCACTGGATTAAAGATTTAAACTTAAGACATGAAACTATAAAAATACTAGAGGAGAGTGCAGGGAACACCCTTGAAGAAATCGGGCTGAGCGATTATTTCATGAGGAGGACCCCCCCCGGGCAATTGAAGCAGCTTCAAAAATACACTACTGGGACTTGATCAAACTAAAAAGCCTCTGCACAGCCAAGAACACAGTAAGTAAAGCAAACAACAGCCTTCAGAATGGGAGAAGATATTTACAGGGTATATCTCTGACAAAGGTTTAATAACCAGAATCCACAGAGAACTCAAACACATCAGCAAGAAAAAAAACAAGGGATCCCATCGCAGGCTGGGTAAGGGATTTGAAGAGAAACTTCTGTGAAGAAGACAGGCGCACGGCCTTCAGACATATGAAAAAATGCTCATCATCTTTAATCATCAGAGAAATGCAAATCAAAACTACTTTGAGATATCATCTAACTCCAGTGAGACTAGCCTATATCACAAAATCTCAAGACCAGGGATGTTGTCGTGGATTTGGAGAAAAGGGAACACTTCTGCACTGCTGGTGGTAATGCAAATTAATACATTCCTTTTGGAAAGATATATGGAGAACACTCAGAGATCTAAAAATAGATCTGCCATTCAATCCTGTAATTCCTCTGCTGGGCATATACCCAGAAGACCAAAAATCACAACATAACAAAGATATTTGTACCAGAATGTTTATTGCAGCCCATTTCATAATTGCTAAGTCATGGAAAAAGCCCAAGTGCCCATCGATCCACGAATGGATTAATAAATTGTGGTATATGTACACCATGGAATATTATGCAGCCTTAAAGAAAGATGGAGACTTTACCTCTTTCATGTTTACATGGATGGAGCTGGAACATATTCTTCTTAGTAAAGTATCTCAAGAATGGAAGAAAAAGTACCCAATGTACTCAGCCCTACTATGAAACTAATTTGGGGCTCTCACATGAAAGTTACAACCCAGTTTCAACCTAACAATAGGGGGAAGTGGGAAAGGGAGGGGAGGGAGGGGGGTAGTGGTTAGAGGGAGGGGGATCGGTGGGATCATACCTGTGGTGCATCTTACAGGGGCATTTGCGAAATGTGGTAAATGTAGAATGTAAATGTTTTGGCACAGTATACTGAGATAATGCCAGGAAGGCTATGTTAACCATTGTGATGAAAATATGTCAAATGGTCTATGAAGCGAGTGTATGATGCCCCATGATCATATCAATGTATACAGTTATGATTTTATTAAAAAAAAAGAAAGAAAGAAAAAGAAGTCAATAAGCAGAGAAGATACCATTTTATTTTTTAATAAAAATAGTAATTAAAAAAAAAAGAAAAGAAACTGGACCCACACCTTTCACCATTAACTAAGATAGACTCTCACTGGATTAAAGATTTAAACTTAAGACATGAAACTATAAAAATACTAGAGGAGAGTGCAGGGAACACCCTTGAAGAAATCGGGCTGAGCGATTATTTTATGAGGAGGACCCCCCCGGGCAATTGAAGCAGCTTCAAAAATACACTACTGGGACTTGATCAAACTAAAAAGCTTCTGCACAGCCAAGAACATAGTAAGTAAAGCAAGCAAACAGCCCTCAGAATGGGAGAAGATATTTGCAGGTTATGTCTCCGACAAAGGTTTAATAACCAGAATCCACAGAGAACTCAAACGCATTAGCAAGAATAGAACAAGGGATCCCATCGCAGGCTGGGTAAGGGATTTGAAGAGAAACTTCTGTGAAGAAGACAGGCGCACGGCCTTCAGACATATGAAAAAATGCTCATCATCTTTAATCATCAGAGAAATGCAAACCAAAACTACTTTGAGATATCATCTAACTCCAGTGAGACTAGCCTATATCACAAAATCCCAAGTCCAGAGATGTTGGCATGGATGTGGAGAAAAGGAAACACTTTTGCACTGCTGGTGGGAATGCAAATTAATACATTCCTTTTGGAAAGAGATATGGAGAATACTTAGAGATCTAAAAATAGATCTGCCATTTTATCCTGTAATCCGTCTACTGGGCATATACCCAGAAGACAAAATAATCACATCATAACAAAGATATTTGTACCAGAATGTTTATTGCAGCCCAATTCATAATTGCTAAGTCATGGAAGAAACCCAAGTGCCCATCAATCCACGAATGGATTAATAAATTGTGGTGTAGGTACCCCATGGAATATTATGCAGCCTTAAAGAAAGATGGAGACTTTACCTCTTTCATGTTTACATGGATGGAGCTGGAACATATTCTTTTTAGTAAAGTATCTCAAGAATGGAAGAAAAAGTACCCAATGTACTCAGCCCTGCTATGAAAGTAATTTAGGGTTTTCACATGAAAGCTATAACCCAGTTACAACCTAACAATAGAGAGAAGGGGGAAAGGGAGGGGAGGGAGGGGAGAGAGGGGTAGAGGGAAGGAGATTGGTTGGATTACACCAGCGGTGCATCTTACAAGGGTATATGTGAAACTTGGTAAACAGTCTGTGAAGCTAGTGAATGATGCCCCATGATTATATCAATGTACACAGCTATGATTTAATAAAAAGAAAATTAAATTAAAATACACAAACCCACAGCTTTCTGTCAGAGCCCAAGATTGGCCAGGTCTCGGCCGGCTTATCTAGGTTCCGGACACTGCTAAGTTACCTTGCTCAGGTCTGTTAAGTGCCTGAGGGCTATCTACTTTAGCTGGAGAGAGACAGTGTGTGTATCTTAGAGAAAGTAAAGCAGTCTTCTTAGAAAGATAGACCTTAGTCTTTAGCAGAGCTTGGTAATCTTCAGCAGAGAGATGCCATGCTGGCGTTTTGCAGGCAGAAGAGGAGAGAGAGTCAGAGTAAGTGGGTCCATGATAGAATGCTCATGCCTTCTCCTCCAGCATAACATAAGGCTGATCTCGTGTCTCTCAACACCACAGGTATGGAGACTGCCAATTCACCACTGCTCTCATCTCGCAAGCTCTCATGCTTATTAGGAGAGTTAAATCCCTCTCCATGCCCTTTCCACCAAGATGTTCCATTATTGAGTTATACAGTTATTTCTTATAACTCTCACTACTCCTAGCCATAGGCTATACAGGCTGCTTACAAAGACAAATCAAGTTTTCATCTCTCATCATTAATCCCTCATCAGAGAAAAGACAAGCAGAGAAAAGAGAGGCGGCAGAGAGAAGGGATAGCTCATAGTTCTAAGCATGCAGGATGTATAGGTGACTTAGATGTCACCACTTTTTTAACTTCCTTGACAAATCAAACAGCACTACCCTAAGACCCTCAGGATTAGCAGCCTATTTATTTTGTCATTAACTATTCAAAGGAAGGTGGGGGCCTGGAGAACATCAGGAATATTGTAGACATGATGACAAGTCAGTATCTGCATCCTATGACAGAGAAAAAAAGGAAGTGTGTTGTGGGAAGAGGCCACAGACTCTGAGAGCTGGCTGTCCTTGAATAAATGCCCCAGGGTTCAATGCAGCTAAAGCTGCCTGCACCAAGGCCACACCTGTGGTGTTTGTGCTCTTAGCAACATCTTCTGCTCAGACATTATGATGTGCCCAGGCACCTCCCCTCAGTAGCTGCCACCACTTGAAGACGCAGCTACTGAGGGGAGGTGCCTGGGCACATCATAATGTCTGAGCAGAATTACAGAAAATGAGCCTCAGGGGCCCTGGAGAATTGCATCGCTTGATCAGGGAAGCAAATATATATAGCACACATGCGAAGTAAAAGAATTTGGTGTCATCTCTGCTGAATGTCAATTCTTTCAAGGAAATATCTCATCTCCATTCTTGCTCACAATCAAATGTGCCTTCTTTCTTCACCTTTAGAACACAACCAGCTGGTGTGCAGCCCACCCCAAACACCCCTTGCACCTTAACAAGCATCTGCTCAGCCATCTCCCATGAATGGGGGTGGGGGTCACACATGCAATAGGAATCTTGAAAAGTGGTGGCAGAGGTCCCCAGTCATCACCCAAACTTCTTGTTCCTGGGTTCAATGCTGTGCTTCCCCCCTCCCCCCACCACACACATATACCAATTCACAACACAGTGGGCAGGGCTGGGGAACCAGTGAAGGGATTTTCATTTCACTTGCTCCTCCAGTCCCTGCCCACTCTGGGCACAGACACTAATGAGCAGAGAATAACTAGAAAAGGAAGTTGGGATGCTGAGGGGTAAATAAATTATTCAGAATATCACAGGAACAGAAGACACAAAGGCCTTTGAGAGTCTGGTGAGCTCTGAATCACCTGAATGCACGTGGCTTCTCTAGACAAACTTGGTATCAACATCCTTGACAAAGAAAGGGCTTTTTCTAAGCAGCACATTTCAAATTGCCTCTCAGGGAAACTATTGCTGAAGGACTCAGAGCAGTGAAGAGCTACAAGAAAGTCAGGGCACCTCTGCAGCACGAGAGCTGAAAAGGGCTTCCACTGTAACCATGCCCAGCCACCCTGCTTCATGGGTGAGGAATGCACAGCTTGGAGAGAGAGGAGGTGGCTGGTGAAGGAGCACACACCTGGTGTCTCAGAGTGAGGGTGTCCCCGCATGCTGGCACATACAGATGAACAGCAAAGAGAAATGGAAGGTAACAAAGCAACATCAGGTGTTGCCCCTCTTCAGCCACAGCCCCTTCAAACCAGAGGAGCTTGAAAAGAGAAGAGGACCTGGGGACCCCATCCAGATCTGAATCATCCCACCATCAGATAACAGTGCTTCTTGTGCTGTATTTGAAAATATGCTTGAAGAGGAATGCTGGCAGTGGCTGTCAATTTCCAGTGGAAGAGAGAGCTCAGAGGTCAACAGTGTGCACTGAGATTCCATTACCCTGCCTAGGCGCCTTGCTGGGAACAGAGGCGGCTACTCAGGAATCTGCCCTCTCATTGCAAAAATGAATTCACAGATCAAACCACCATGAGAACACATTTCCTGAACAAAACAGTAAGGCTCGCTCTCCGTAGTGAGAGCGATATATCACTTTGAGGACGGAAGGGAGCCCCAAGTCAATAGGGAAACCAGTAGGTTACAAGCTAATCATGGAAGTTCCTGGAAGAAATAGAGATGTGGGAACAAATTGGGTGTTATGATAGATGATGAGCTTTTATGTAACATGGGATCCTGCACAAGACATTGAGAGGATAAGACTTCCCAATCTCACTGCATTAGCCTTTTATTTCCTTTATCGTTAAGGCAGGAAATACACGTAAAAGCAGGGTTTCTATCTTAAAGATGCCATAAACAGTTAATGCCACCTGCTGAATTCTTTCTTATTCAACAATTTTAAAAGCATTGAAGCCAAACAAATCTGTCCTCTGCAAGGGTCACAGGTGCCAGTGAAATATCAGGGGAGCCAGGCAGAGGGAATGGGGGGAGTACTGGAGGTACAGACAGAAGGTGTCAGTTAGCCAAAGGGATCACTGAAAGGTTAGGAAGGGCCTCTGAGGGGCCATTCAACAGCATTCTGCCTCTATCCAGCTGAAATTTTGGTGGCAACATGCTGACAATGTGAGCAACAAAGACTTCAGCTGGCCACTTGGTGACAAGCCAGCTATTCCCCTGCTCAGACCTCACGTCTGTAGAACTGCACTGAATCGGAAGACGCTATGACAGAGGGAGAAGGGGCATGGCCTCACTGGTTGTTCACAAAGGCTTCTGAAGGCTAGCCAGAGGGCTAGTGCTATACTGCTCCTGAAAACAAATGCCCTTAATCTTATACAAAAGCTGTGTTGAGACAGGAGAGAGGGTAACCCCCAACTTAGAACAAGGGAAGACTGAAGCAACTCTTTACCCTTTGTGTGACAGTTAAAAGAGAATCCAACCAGCAAGAAGAGAACTGGCTTGTTGGTGTGGTGCAGGCACGGGCAACTGGGTAGGAAACACTCTGTCTCACACCCTGAATGAAGGCTGCATGTGCCAGGCCCTCTTGAATAGAAATCTCCGTTCACAAGTAGAGAATAAATCTCTCAAAAATAGATAAACAGAGATAGCTGGATGAAGTAAAAAAGTGAAAAATTTAAAACAACCCTCTAATTCACAACTTCCTCGGAGCTATGCAATACCTTAAATACAGGGACTGGCCAAGTATGACATTCGTGCATCTTTTCTTAATTCAATCAGCATCCTTCTCTTTAGTCCATTTAGAAAACAACTGAATGTCACAAAATCCAATTCAGAGTTGTAGAGGAAGTATGGATACTTAGTAGTACACACTGCTGTAAAGATGAAGGAGTTACATTTTTATTCCTTATTGACGTTGCTATAAAACACAATAGCTTGTCTGGGGAAAGCTGCTGGAACCAGGGAAAGAACACTGGCCTGGGAATAAGTCTCCCCAGATGACTTGAGGCCCCGGAGGTGTCAGGATTCTAGGACTGTGTGATTATGGGACTTTAAAGACCTGAAGGCAAGCCAGGGAAAACACATGACCTTCACTCGTGCACAAAAGCTGTGTTGAGGCAGGAGACAGTATCAAATTAAAAGAAAATAAATCAGCAAACAGTAAACCAAACCCACCCAAGCCTGCCCTGTTACCTGAAGAGTAGGCGCCACACAGAAGCAACCACTCACTCCTAGCAACAGGGCTGCCACTGCTGCTTCTCACTGAGCTCTTTACCCTAAACCTTTTACTGTCTTGGGTTTTGGTTGGTTGGATTTGTTGATATGTTTTTTCTTAGACAAAATGCTGGCTCAGCACCTGTAGCTCAAGCAGCTAGGGTGCCAGCCACATACTCTGGAGGTGGTGGGTTCGAGTGCATCCCAGGCCTGCCAAACAGCAATGACAACTATAACCGCTGTGGTGGGCACTTGTATTCCCAGCTAATTGGGAGGCTGAGGCAGGACAATCACTTAAGCCCAAAAGAGTTTGAGGTTGCTGTGAGCTGTGATTTCAAAGCACTTTACAGGGGGTGACACAGTGAAACTCTGTCTCAAAAAAAAAAAAATAGACAAAATGTTCCAGAAATATTTTATATTTTGATATAAGGAAGGAAAAATGGAAACACTGAAAAATTAAAAGAGTAAATGAACTAAAAAGTTAAGTCCCAGAAACAACCAAACTCTTTGGCTGTCATTCATCAGGTCATCACATCTGGGGTGGTCAGCCAGCTTGGCTGTGCTGCAAGGTCTGAGTGAACACCTCTGTCCCTAGCCCCTGGCACTTTATTGTTCTCCCACTGGAGAAAGTGGCATTCACTTCTTGCAAACATGATGCTGTCCCTAGAGTCATCTCTCTATTGAATTTAATAATCTTGCCATACAAATCTTTATCTGGCTCCTTTAAGAAACTAATTTTAGTGAAGGTGCCAACACACAGCAAAGCTCTAAGCATCACCCCTTGGTAGACAACTGGCAATGACTCCCACTTACAGAGCAAAATAACTTACTCCATACAGTGTGGAAGTTACCAATTTTGTTCATTATGAAGAGTGGATCCTGGGGCATGTGGACCTGCTGTCCCTGGCTCTGTGTGAGGCAGGGAGGAGAAATTGGGAACATGTGCTCAGCACAGGCTAGATGTGGGGCAATGGAGAGGGGTTATGAGGAAGAGGAAGGAAATAGGAAGCAGGAGTTTATGCTCCAAAGAGGATGGTAGGAAGTTAAGAAGAAGAAGATGAAGGAAGAACTTCAAAGGTTTCACTTTATTATCCTACAGAATTTGGACCTACACAGATAGGAGGACACTAAACTGGCAAGAAACCTTTTTGTTTTCCTCAAACTCCTAGACTAAAGAGATCCTCCTACCTCAGCCTCCGTACTAGCTGGGACTACAGACATGCGCCACAACACCCAGCTAACTTTTTCTATTTTTAGTACTGGTAGGGTCTCACTCTTTTTCACCCTGAGTTCAAGTGATCCTTGTGCCTCGGCCTCCCAGGATGCTAAGATTACAGGTGTGAGCCACTACACCTGGTCTTTTTTCGCATTCTTTATTCACACAACTGCCGTTCTTTCCTTGTACATTGAGTGTGTGCTTCACTGAGTCCTGCAAAGCCCTCATCCAAGTGGACTCTGGAAAGCTGTGGCTCCGAACATGTGTGGTGGAGGCATGTTGCATGGCCCCCATGGCCACAGGACATTTTAATGATGACGATCCTCTCCTTAGGGGCAGGAGCAGTCATCACCTCAAGAAACACATTCAGGGCCAGGAGTCCAGTAAATTCATGGACTGCTCCACACAATGAAGAAAAATAAGATCTTTTTTTTTTTTGTAGTTCACGTGGGTAATACCTCAAAGGGTCCGTGGCAATAAGTAGTTAACCTTGACTTTAGAGAAAATCTTTTCTCCCCTGAATACAGATAAGCTGACAGACTTTGAAGAGTTGAAATGAAGAGTCCAGGTTGTGACTATCTGACATGTTTGATCACCCACATCTATGCTGGGTTTCTACACCAGTCTAATTTCCTCTGGAGAATTCTCTCTCCATCTTTGAGTAAAGTTCTTCTGAGAGGGAACTTCAGGGCCTGTCCTGACACTGAGGAGGCCATAAGAGTGGCTAGAGACCCCACCATCCTCCTCTCCACTTGGGACCCAAGCTGAGCCTCAGAGGTTCTTTCTGAGTGATTCGAGGACAGAGATCTAAATCTGTTTAAATCTGTTTCAAGCCTTGTTTTCTGGACTTTCCATCCATTCTACAAACGAGAGAGGAAGGAGAAGAGAAGGGAAGGGAAGGGAAGGGAAGGGAAGGGAATTCTCTTTCTGTAAATCCCATTTTGCTTAAGATGGCCAGAACTGATTTCTAAGAACTTTAACTAATACATTCCCTTCTCAGAAATTCAACCCCAAATACCCAAAGAGGCCATCAGAAAAGAAAAATTATGGCAGAAGAAAGACAAAAAAAAAAAAAAAAAAGGCAGGTAGCAACACTGAGAGAACCACAGAATTGTAGCCCTGGGTAGGATCATCGCCCTCATTTCATTCAACTCCTTCATTTCACACACAAGAAAAGAAAAGGCCCCAGCAGAAAGGAGGACTTACCTGGAGCCACAGAGAGGTTTGCAGGAAAGCACCCCTCAGCACCAGCTCCATTTTCTGCCAGCCCCCTTCCTAGGGCATGACAGTTTGTTTTGTTTTTTTGGAGTACAATTTTTATGTTACACTGTTCTCACTTCCAGGGTAAAGTTCCATTTGTAGAACAGCCCCTGGTGCAGGGGGCTTGTTATACACCCTCACAATGTACACATTAGGTGAAATCCCACCTCATGTATGGCGTGACTCTTGGTTCTAAAACTGCCAGCCAATGGAAGAAAGGGATGTCAAGATTGAACACATTTTCCTCAGTCAGCACATACGTTTTCTTGGCTTCAGCTCAACTCCCTATCACTCTCTAGAATCTGCAAGAAAAATTATCCCAGGAAACTCACAGACCCATAACGATGAAGTGGCTTGAAGTCCAGCAGCATCTGCTCCAAATCCCAGGTCCATATAACGATTCCACATGATCTAGGAGACCCCCTCCCAAACCCCACCACACCAACACATGACATCCCAGTGGCTTCACAAATCCCTTCCCTGCCGCAGCTTCTAGTCCATCCTCTTGTGAAATGGCCACTGTGGTCAGACCAGGATTTTCAAGCCCTACCCAATGAATGACCTGCTGATGATGTAAGACAATGAGAACAAGGATAGTCAGCTGAAGCTTTCAGGACAATCAAATGAGATTCACTGCAGCAGAATGTGGCCTGTACCACGTGACCACAGAGAAAGGAAAGAAAAGGGAAGCAGGGTAATCTGCACCTCTGTTCAGAGCAGAATTTATAAACTGTTGGTACAAACTGGTTCTGTTTGGCCCTGGTCCGCCCATCGCGGCTGTGAAGCCCCTCAGCTTCTAGAAGCCTGGGGCAGACATAGAAGCCCAGACATGTAGCTCCAGGTCCCCATGTACACATGTGCAAATATGACCTCTCTGCCCATGACACACTTGAGGGTGAGTTACCTCAGACATTTGCACAGCCCAGGGTGGTCCCCTTGCAACTCAACTCTCCTCATATGCTGGCCCTACACACAAGTCTTATTTCCTAATTGTGACATTCTCGGGTACTAATCATTTGGCTATTTCCATACCCACCCCTTGCATGCAGTTGCTAAATCCTTTTCTTTATAAGGTTCACAGAACACATTTAAATTTTTTTTAATCCAAGATACAAATGTCTGTATTATATACGAGATGATCTGGGCTGCTACAGCTAGCTGGCTATGCTGCTATCAGCTTTTTTTAGAATTCACGAATCAGTTGCCAATAAGAAAAAACAAATAGTGCCGAGACTGCTTTCCTCCCCTGAATTTTCCCCCAGCAGAAGAACTGTATCCCTTCATCAAAATGGACCATGTGAACACAGAAACAGAAAAGATAGCTAACACTGATGCTCTGGAAATGTCAGTCACAGTTCTAACTGCTGTGGAGGAGGGAGGTTCTGTCAGCTTATTTCCCATCGCCAGGGCCCACCAGCTGGGATAATATTCTGCAACTCTACAAATCTGAGCCATATGCAAAGGAGAAGGAAAAAAAGGAGGTCAAAAGCAATGGGGAAAGACAAGAGGAGGAAATCGATCACATCCTAGGTAACAAGGATATGGTCTAACCTCAGCAAATTTAAAAAAATAGAAATTATTCTTGCAATCTTCTCAGACCATCATGGAATAAGAGTTGAACTCCATAACAACAGGAATCTGCATACTCTTACAAAAACATGGAAGTTAAATAACCTTATGCTGAATGATAGCTGGGCCAGAGATGACATTAAGAAGGAAATTGCGAGAGGTGGAGCAAGATGGCAAATAAGTAACAGCTTTCTTGCATCTGGGCACCATGAGTCTGGGGAGATAGAACTCCAGGCATCTCTGCCTGGTGGGATCTGCCTATCATCACCCCTGCGCAGATACAGGGAGTCAGCGAGAGACTTCTGGACCCCAAGAGGAGGACTAAAACAGTGGAAAACCGTCCACAGGCAGGAGAACTTAAAGAGCAAGAGGAAGTAAAAGGAAAATTAGGGCAAGGAAACAGATAAAAGAAATCACTCATGAGGAAGAATCAGCAGAAAACTCCAGGCAACATGAAGAACCAGTCTAGAACAACCCCACCAAGGGACCATGAGGTAGCTACTGCAGATGATTCCACCTATGAAGAAATGCTAGGAATGACAGAAAGAAAATTTAGAATACACATGTTGAAAACAATGAAAGAAATGATGGAAACAATGAAGGAAACTGCTAATAAAGTGGAAAATAACCAAAAGGAAATTCAAAAACAGAATCAAATAAGAGATGAACGATATGAAGAATATAAAAAGGATAGAGCAGAGCTGAAGGAACTGAAACAGTCAATTAGGGAACTTAAAGATGCAATGGAAAGTATCAGCAACAGGTTAGACCATGCAGAAGAAAGAATTTCACAGGTAGAACACAAAGTTCTTGAGATAACTCAGATAGTAAAAGAGGCAGAAAAGAAGAGAGAGAAAGCAGAACGTTCACTGTCAGAATTATGGGACTT
Source organism: Nycticebus coucang (assembly GCF_027406575.1). Lineage (NCBI taxonomy): Eukaryota > Metazoa > Chordata > Mammalia > Primates > Lorisidae > Nycticebus > Nycticebus coucang. Next base: position 35,267,080 of record NC_069789.1, read on the forward strand.
TATGAAGCTTTCCAACATACGAGTTATAGGAATTCCAGAAGGGGAAGAAGAATGCCCCAGAGGAATGGAAGCCATACTAGAGAATATTATAAAAGAAAATTTCCCAAATATCACCAAAGATTCTGACACACTGCTTTCAGAGGGATATCGGACCCGAGGTCGCCTCAGCTCTAACCGAGCTTCTCCAAGACACATTGTGATGAACCTGTCCAAAGTCAAGACAAAAGAAAAGATTCTGCAAGCTCCCAGGAGTAAGCGCCAGTTGACCTACAGGGGCAAATCCATCAGAGTGACCGCAGACTTCTCTAATGAAACTTTCCAAGCAAGAAGACAATGGTCATCTACCTTTAATCTACTTAAACAGAACAATTTCCAGCCCAGAATTCTGTACCCTGAGAAGCTAAGCTTAAAAAATCACAGAGAAATCAAATCATTTACGGATATACAAACATTGAGGAAATTCGCCACAACAAGACCAGCTCTACAGGAAATACTTCAACCTGCTCTGCACACTGACCACCACAATGGATCAACAGCAAAGTAAGAACTCAGAAATCAAAGGACAGAACCTAACCTCCACACTGATGCAAAAGATAAAACTAACCAATGGAATCTCACAAAATAAGACGAATAGATACCACCAAACTTATCAATTATCTCAATAAATGTTAATGGCTTGAATTCCCCACTGAAGAGACATAGATTGGCTGACTGGACTAAAAAACACAAGCCATCTATTTGCTGTCTTCAAGAAACACATCTGGCTTCAAAAGACAAATTAAAGCTGCGAGTCAAGGATTGGAAGACAATTTTTCAGGCAAATGGAATTCAGAAGGAAAGAGGAGTTGCAATCTTATTTTCAGATACATGTGGATTTAAAGCAACTAAAGTCAAAAAAGACAAAGATGGTCACTTTATATTGGTCAAGGGAAAAATACAACAAGAAGACATTTCAATTCTAAATATTTATGCACCCAATTTAAATGCTCCCAGATTCTTGAAACAGACGTTACTCAGTATGAGCAATATGATATCTGATAATACCATAATAATAGAAGACATTAACACACCTCTTACAGAGATGGACAGATCCTCTAAACAGAAATTAAACAAAGATATAAGAGATTTAAAAGAGACCCTACAACAACTGTGCTTGAAAGACGCATATAGAACACTCCACCCCAAAGATAAAGAATATACATTCTTCTCATCACCCCATGGAACATTCTCAAAATTGATCACATCCTGGGACACAAAACAAATATCAACAGAATAAAAAGAATTGAAATTTTACCTTGTATCTTCTCAGACCATAAAGCACTAAAGGTGGAATTCAACTCTAACAAAAATGCTCGACCCCACCCAAAGGCATGGAAATTAAACAATCCTCTGTTGAATAAGAGATGGGTGCAGGAAGAAATAAAACAGGAAATCATTAACTTCCTTGAGCATAACAACAATGAAGACACAAGCTACCAAAACCTGTGGGATACTGCAAAAGCAGTTTTGAGAGGAAAATTCATCGCTTTAGATGCCTACATTCGAAAAACAGAAAGAGAGCACATCAACAATCTCACAAGAGATCTTATGGAATAGGAAAAAGAAGAACAATCTAAGCCTAAACTCAGTGGAAGAAAAGAAATATCCAAAATCAAATCAGACATCAATGAAATTGAAAACAAAAGAATCATTCAGAAAATTAATGAAACAAGGAGTTGGTTTTTTGAAAAAATAAATAAAATAGATAAACCATTGACCAGACTAGCCAGGAATAGAAAAGTAAAATCTCTAGTAACCTCAATCAGAAATGATAAAGGGAAATAACAACTGATCCCACAGATACAAGAGATCATTTCTGAATACTACCAGAAACTCTATGCCCAGCAACTTGACAATGTGAAGGAAATGGATAAATATTTGGAATCACACCCTCTCCCTAGACTCAGCCAGAAAGAAATAGAGCTCCTGAACAGACCAATTTCAAACACCGAAATCAAAGAAACAATAAAAATCATCCAACCAAAAAATGCCCTGGTCCAGATGGCTTCACTCCAGAATTCTATCAAACCTTCAAGGAAGAGCTTCTTCCGGTACTGCAGAAATTATTCCAAAAAATTGAGGAAGAAGGAATCTTCCTCCAACAGATTCTATGAAGCAAACATCACCCTGATACCAAAACCAGGAAAAGACCCAAACAAAAAGGAGAATTTCAGACCAATCTCACTCATGAATATAGATGCAAAAGTCCTCAACAAAATCCTAGCTCATAGATAACAGCTTATCATCAAAAAAGTCATTCATCATGATCAAGTAGGCTTCATCCCAGGGATGCAAGGCTGGTTTAACATACGCAAGTCTATAAACGTTATCCACCATATTAACACAGGCAAAAATAAAGATCACATGATCCTCTCAATAGATGCAGAAAAAGCATTTGATAAAATCCAGCATCCTTTTCTAATTAGAACACTGAAGTGTATAGGCATAGGTGGCAAATTTCTAAAGCTGATTGAAGCTATCTATGACAAACCCACAGCCAAGATTTTACTGAATGGAGTAAAACTGAAAGCTTTTCCTCTTAGAACTGGAACCAGACAAGGTTGTCCTCTGTCACCTTTACTATTCAACGAAGTGCTGCAAGTTCTAGCCAATACAATTAGGCAAGACAAGGAAATTAAGGGAATCCAAATGGGAGCAGAGGAGGTCAAACTCTCCCTCTTTGCTGATGACATGATCTTATACTTAGAGAACCCCAAAGACTCAACCACAAGACTCCTAGAAGTCATCAAAAAATACAGTAATGTTTCAGGATATAAAATCAATGTCCACAAGTCAGTAGCCTTTGTATACACCAATAACAGTCAAGATGAGAAGCTAATTAAGGACACAACAAACTTCATCATACTCTAAAAGAAAATGAAATACCTAGCAATATACCTAACGAAGGAGGTGAAGGACATCTATAAAGAAAACTATGAACTCCTCAGAAAGGAAATAGCAGAGGATATTAACAAATGGAAGAACATACCATGCTCATGGATGGGAAGAATCAACATTGTTAAAATGTCTATACTTCCCAAAGCAATCTACCTATTCAATGCCATTCGTATCAAAATACCAAAATCGTACTTTCAAGATTTGGAAAAAATGATTCTGCGTTTTGCATGGAACCAGAAAAAAACCCGTATAGCTAAGGCAGTTCTTAGTAACAAAAATAAAGCTGGGGGCATCAGCATACCAGATTTTAGTCTGTATTACAAAGCTATAGTGCTGAAGACAGCATAGTACTGGCACAAAAGCAGAGACATAGACACTTGGAATCAAATTGAAAACCAAGAAATGAAACTAACATCTTACAACCACCTAATCTTTAATAAACCAAACAAGAACATACCTTGGGGAAAAGACTCCCTAGTCAATAAATGGTGTTGGGAGAACTGGATGTCTACATGTAAAAGACTGAAACTGGACCCACACCTTTCCCCACTCACAAAAATTCATTCAAGATGGATAAAGGACTTAAATTTAAGGCATGAAACAATAAAAATCCTCCAAGAAAGCATAGGAAAAACACCGGAAGATATTGGCTGGGGAAAGACTTCATGAAGAAGACTGCCATGGCAATTGCAACAACAAAAATAAACAAATGGGACTTAATTAAACTGAAAAGCTTCTGTACAGCTAAGGAGACAATAACCAAAGCAAAGAGACAACCTACACAATGGGAAAGGATATTTGCATATTTTCAATCAGACAAAAGCTTGATAACTAGGATCTATAGAGAACACAAATTAATCCACATGAAAAAAGCCAACAATCCCTTATATCAATGGGCAAGAGACATGAATAGAACTTTCTCTAAAGATGACAGACGAATGGCTAACAAACACATGAAAAAATGTTCATCATCTCTATATATTAGAGAAATGCAAATCAAAACAACCCTGAGATATCATCTAACCCCAGTGAGAATGGCCCATATCTCAAAATCTCAAAACTGCAGATGCTGGCGTGGAAGTGGAGAGAAGGGAACACTTTTACACTGCTGGTGGGACTGCAAACTAGTACAACCTTTTTGGAAGGAAGTATGGAGAAACCTCAAAGCACTCAAGCTAGACCTCCCATTTGATCCTGCAATCCCATTACTGGGCATCTACCCAGAAGGGAAAAAATCCTTTTATCATAAGGACACTTGTACTAGACTGTTTATTGCAGCTCAATTTATAATCGCCAAAATGTGGAAACAGCCTAAATGCCCACCAACCCAGGAAAGCTGTGGTATATGTATAACATGGAATACTATTCAGCCATTAAAAAAAATGGAGACTTTACATCCTTCCTATTAACCTGGATGGAAGTGGAAGACATTATTCTTAGTAAAGCATCACAAGAATGGAGAAGCATGAATGCTATGTACTCAATTTTGATATGAGGACAATTAATGACAATTAAGGTTATGCGGGGGAAGAAGAAAGAGGGACGGAGGGAGCGGGGTGGGGCCTTGGTGTGTGTCACACTTTATGGGGGCAAGACATGATTGCAAGAGGGACTTTACCTAACAATTGCAATCAGTGTAACCTGGCTTATTGTACCCTCAATAAGTCCCCAACAATAAAAAAAAAAAGAGAGAAAAAAATGAAAATAAACAACATATCCAAAAAATGGAAAAAAAAAAAAAAAGAAGAAGAAGAAGAAGAAGGAAATTGCCAGGCCCTCAGGGGATCGTCAGCCTATAGACAATACAGGAGCAAAGACAAGCTGACTTTGAGCTCAATTCAGCTTCTCTTCTGCAGGGGAACTGCAGAGTTGTTCTGTTCTGTTCTGTCAGTAACATTAATCAGGGGCGAGACTGGACCTGAGTGAAAACCCCTCAACCTTCATCAAGTGCCCGAAGTTGTCAGGCCTCATCTCCTCCTGCTGGAGAGAGGCAGAGCGCAGCGGCCTGGCAGACTTCCTTGAGATTCAGGCAGGTACAAACTCTTGGAGTACCGATTCACTACAGGCAACTAGGTCAGCCAACTGCAGGGCTATTAGTGACTGGATGTGAAGTGGTGCAAGGTGGGGAAGGAGGCAGCAACCTTCCCAGACTGATTTATTGGCTGATTGGCTTCTCCTGACTCCATGCAACACTGGAGTAAGCCACACCAGAGTAGTCACCAGACCCCTGTAATCCAGTTCCCAGAGACCTCTCAAACTCTCTCACCCGAGAGAGGTGCAGACTGAGACAATTGATTTGGACCTTTTTGAACTGAACCAATCGCCTGAGGACAAATCAGGTGGTGCCCTGGGTTCAAGGTGAAGGTTTGATTTTTCTTCTCCAATTGTTTGCCAGTGGGGGGCAGGGTGACTTAATTGCTGATATTTCTCCACAGCTGAGACTTCAATCCAAAGTATCTGTTTCACTAGGGTGGAACAGAAACCAGCTGAAAACAAGACAGAACCACTTAGCCCCACCACACCAGACAGGGCCCCAGTTTCTCAGGCCACAACACTGTATGGGCCTTCAACAAAACTCCAGGGGAAAAAATCAGAGTGAGAAAACAACCATGGAGCGGAATCAGCAGAAAAACTCTGATAACATGAATAACCAGAATAGATCAACCCCCCCAAGGAAAGATATGGCAGATGCAATTGAAGATCCCATTCATAAACAACTGGCTGAGATGTCAGAAATCAAATTCAGAATTTGGATTACAGACAAGATTAACAAAGTGGAATTAGGAATTCGAGGAGAAATTCAAAAGCTGTCTCAAGAATTTAATGAATTTAAAGACAAAACCACCAAAGACTTAGACACACTGAAGCAAGAATTTGCAGCCCTCAAAGATATGAAAAATACATTAGAAGCCCTCAGTAACAGAATGGAGCAAGCAGAAGAAAGGATTTCTGACATCGAAGATAAAGCCTTTGAACGCTCCCAAACTCTCAAAGAGGAAGAGTAATGGAGAGCAAAAATGGATCACTCTCTCCAAGAGCTCTGGGATAATTCGAAGAAGGTGAATATCCGAATCATAGGAGTTCCAGAAACAGATGAAGTGGCCTCGCTGGGCACAGAGGCCCTTCTGCATGAAATTATGAAAGAGAATTTTCCATACATGCCTAGAGATTCTGAAATGCAGATAGCAGACAGTTTCAGAACCCCAGCACAACTCAACCCCAATAAGACATCCCCAAGGCATATCATAATTAACTTCACTAAAGTTAATATGAAGGAAAAAATCCTCAAAGCTGCCAGGAGAAAGAAAACCATTACCTTCAAAGGGAAAAATATTAGAATGACTGCACATCTCTCTGCTGAAACTTTTCTAGCCAGAAGAGGGTGGTCACCGACTTTTAATCTCCTAAAGCAAAATAACTTTCAACCCCGGATCTTGTATCCAGCTAAACTGAGTTTCATTTATGATGGAGAAATTAAATACTTTAATGACATTCATATGTTGAAGAAATTTGCCATAACAAAACCAGCTCTTCAGGATATTCTCAGACCTATCCTCCATAATGACCAACCCAATCCACAAAAGTAAACTCACTCAGAAACTTCGGATCAAACTCCAATTTCCACACTGGCTAAAGGATTAAAAATATCCACTGGACCTTTGAAAAACTCGATACCCAAAATTCCACCAGACTTATCAATATTCTCCATTAATGTGAACGGCTTAAACTGTCCTCTAAAGAGGCATAGGTTAGCTGATTGGATACAAAAACTCAGGCCAGACATTTGTTGCATACAAGAGTCAAATCTTAACTTAAAAGACAAACACAGACTCAGGGTGAAAGGATGGTCGTCCATATTTCAGGCAAATGGTAATCAGAAAAAAGCAGGTGTTGCAATTTTATTTGCAGATACAATAGGCTTTAAACCAACAAAAGTAAGGAAGGACAAGAATGGTCACGTCATATTTGTTAACAGTAATACTCAATATGATGAGATCTCAATTATTAATATCTATGCACCCAACAAGAATGCACCTCAATTTATAAGAGAAACTCTAACAGACATGAGCAACTTGATTTCCTCCAGCTCCATAATCGTCAGAGATTTCAACACTCCTCTGGCAGTGTTGGATCGGTGCTCCAACAAGAAGCTGAGCAGAGAAATCTTAGATTTAAACTTAACCATCCAACATTTGGATTTAGCAGACATCTACAGAACATTTCATCCCAACAAAACTGAATACACATACTTCTCATCAGCCTATGGAACTTACTTCAAAATCGATCACATCTTAGGTCACAAGTCTAAACTTAGTACACTTAAAGGAATAGAAATTATTCCATGCATCTTCTCGGACCACCATGGAATAAAACTTGAGCTGAGTAACAACAGGAATCTGCATACTCATACAAAAACATGGAAATTAAATAACCTTATCCTGAATGATAGCCGGGTCAGAGATGAGATTAAGAAAGAAATCGCCAATTTTTTGGAACAAAACAACAATGAAGACACGAACGATCAGAACCTCTGGGACACCGCAAAGGCAGTTCTAAGAGGGAAATTTATTGCACTATAAGACTTCTTCAACAGAACGGAAAGAGAGGAAGTTAACAACATAATGGGACATCTCAAGCAACTGGAAAAGGAAGAACATTCCAACACCAAACCCAGTAGAAGAAAAGAAATAACCAAAATTAGAGCAGAACTAAATGAAATTGAAAACAAAAGAATCATACAACAGATCAATAAATCAAAAAGCTGGTTTTTCGAAAAGGTCAATAAAATAGATAAACCTTTGGCCAACCTAATAAGGAAAAAAAGAGTAAAATCTCGCACTTCAGCAGTGATTCCAGCGACAAGCACTTCCCTGAGAAAGCTTCTCCTCATCCACAGGCACGAGAACTTAAAAAGCAAGAGGAAGTGAAAGGAAAATTTGGGCAAGGAAACAGATAAAAGAAATCACCCATGAGGAAGAATCAGCAGAAAACTCCAGGCAACATGAAGAACCAGTCCAGAACGACCCCACCAAGGGACCATGAGGTAGCTACTGCAGAGGATTACACCTATACAGAAATGTTAGGAATGACAGAAAGGGAATTTAGAATACACATGTTGAAAACAATGAAAGAAATGATGGAAACAATGAAGGAAACTGCTAATAAAGTGGAAAATAACCAAAAGGAAATCCAAAAACAGAATCAAATCAGAAATGAACGATATGAAGAATACAAACAGGATATAGCAGAGCTGAAGGAAATGAAACAGTCAATCAGGGAACTTAAAGATGCAATGGAAAGTAACAGCAACAGGTTAGACCATGCAGAAGAAAGAATTTCGGAGGTAGAAGACAAAGTTTTTGAGATAACTCAGATAGTAAAAGAGGCAGAAAAGAAGAGAGAGAAAGCAGAACGTTCACTGTCAGAATTATGGGACTTTATGAAGCGTTCCAACATATGAGTTATAGGAATTCCAGAAGGGGAAGAAGAATGCCCCAGAGGAATGGAAGCCATACTAGAGAATATTATAACAGAAAATTTCCCAAATATCACCAAAGATTCTGACACACTGCTTTCAGAGGGCTATTGGACCAAAGGTCGCCTCAACTCTAACCGAGCTTCTCCAAGACACATTGTGATGAACCTGTCCAAAGTCAAGACAAAAGAAAAGATTCTGCAAGCTGCCAGGAGTAAGCGCCAGTTGACCTACAGGGGCAAATCCATCAGAGTGACCGCAGACTTCTCTAATGAAACTTTCCAAGCAAGAAGACAATAGTCATCTACCTTTAATCTACTTAAACAGAACAATTTCCAGCCCAGAATTCTGTACCCTGCTAAGCTAAGCTTCAAAATTGACAGATAAATCAAATCATTTATGGATATACAAACATTGAAGAAATTCGTCACAAGACCAGCTCTACAGGAAATACTTCAACCTCTTCTGCACACTGAACACCACAATGGATCAGCAGCAAAGTAACAACTCAGAAATTAAAGGACAGAACCTAACCTCCACAATGATGCAAAAGATAAAACTGAACAATGGACTCTCACAAAATAAGATGAATAGAATACTACCACACTTATCAATTATCTCAATAAATGTTAATGGCTTGAATTCCCCACTGAAGAGACATAGATTGGCTGACTGCATTAAAAAACACAAGCCATCCATTTGCTATCTGCAAGAAACACACCTGGCTTCAAAAGACAAATTAAAGCTCCGAGTCAAGGGTTGGAAGACAATTTTCAGGCAAATGGAATTCAGAAGGAAAGAGGAGTTGCAATCTTATTTTCAGATACATGTGGATTTAAAGCAACTAAAGTCAAAAAAGACAAAGATGGTCACTTTATATTGGTCAAGGGAAAAATACAACAAGAAGACATTTCAATTCTAAATATCTATGCACCCAATTTAAATGCTCCCAGATTCTTGAAACAGACCTTACTCAGTCTGAGCAATATGATATCTGATACTACCACAATAATAGGGGAACTTAACACTCCTCCTACAGAGCTGGACAGATCCTCTAAACAGAAATTAAACAAGGATATAAGAGACTTAAATGAGACCCTAGAACAACTGTGCTTCATAGACGCATATAGAACACTCCATCCCAAAGATAAAGAATATACATTCTTCTCATCACCCCATGAAACATTCTCCAAAATTGATCATATCCTGGGACACAAAACAAATATCAACAGAATCAAAAGAATTGACATTTTACCTTGTATCTTCTCAGACCATAAGGCACTAAAGGTGGAACTCAACTCTAACAAAAATGCTCGACCCCACCCAAAGGCATGGAAATTAAACAATCTTCTGTTGAATAACAGATGGGTGAAGGAAGAAATAAAACAGGAAATCATTAACTTCCTTGAGCATAACAACAATGAAGACACAAGCTACAAAAACCTGTGGGATACTGCAAAAGCAGTTTTGAGAGGAAAATTCATCACTTTAGATGCCTACATTCGAAAAACAGAAAGAGAGCACATCAACAATCTCGCAAGATATCTTATGGAATTGGAAAAAGAAGAACAATCTAAGCCTAAACTCAGTAGAAGAAAAGAAATATCCAAAATCAAATCAGAGATCAATGAAATTAAAAACAAAGAATCATTCAGAAAATTAATGAAACAAGGAGTTGGTTTTTTGAAAAAATAAATAAAATAGATAAACCATTGGCCAGACTAACGAGGAATAGAAAAGTAAAATCTCTAGTAACCTCAATCAGAAATGATAAAGGGGAAAAAACAACTGATACCACAGGGATACAAGAGATCATCTCTGAATACTACCAGAAACTCTATGCCCAGAAATTTGACAATGTGAAAGAAATGGATCAATATTTGGAATCACACCCTCTCCTAGACTCAGCCAGGAACAAATACAGCTCCTGAACAGACCAATTTCAAGCCCTGATCAAAGAAACAATAAAAAATCTTCCAACCAAAAAATGCCCTGGTCCAGATGGCTTTACTCCAGAATTCTATCAAACCTTCAAGGAACAGCTTATTCCTGTACTGCAGAAATTATTCCAAAAAATTGAGGAAGAAGGAATCTTCCCCAACACATTCTATGAAGCAAACATCACCCTGCTACCAAAAACAGGAAAAGACCCGAACAAAAAGGAGAATTTCAGACCAATCTCACTCATGAACATAGACGCAAAAATTCTCAACAAAATCCTGGCCAATAGATTACAGCTTATCATCAAAAAAGTCATTCATCATGATCAAGTAGGCTTCATCCCAGGGATGCAAGGCTGGTTTAACATACGCAAGTCTATAAATGTTATCCACCATATTAACAGAGGCAAAAATAAAGATCACATGATACTCTCAATAGATGCAGAAAAAGCATTTGATAAAATCCAGAATCCTTTTCTAATTAGAACACTGAAGAGTACAGGCATAGGTGGCACATTTCTAAAACTGATTGAAGCTATCTATGACAAACCCACAGCCAATATTTTACTGAATGGAGTAAAACTCAAAGCTTTTCCTCTTAGAACTGGAACCAGACAAGGTTTTCCTCTGTCACCTTTACTATTCAACGTAGTGCTGGAAGTTCTAGCCAATACCATTAGGCAAGACAATGAAATTAAGGGAATCCAAATGGGAGCAGAGGAAGTCAAACTCTTCCCTCTTTGCTGACGACATGATCTTATACTTAGAGAACCCCAAAGACTCAACCACAAGACTCCTAGAAGTCATCAAAAAATACAGTAATGTCTCAGGATATAAAATCAATGTCCACAAGTCAGTAGCCTTTGTGTACACCAATAACAGTCAAGATGAGAAGCTAATTAAGGACACAACTCCCTTCACCATAGTCTCAAAGAAAATGAAATACCTAGGAATATACCTAATGAAGGAGGTGAAGGACCTCTATAAAGAAAACTATGAACTCCTCAGAAAGGAAATAGCAGAGGATATTAACAAATGGAAGAACATACCATGCTCATGGATGGGAAGAATCAATATTGTTAAAATGTCTATACTTCCCAAAGCAATCTACCTATTCAATGCCATTCCTATCAAAAGACCAACATCGTACTTTCAAGATTTGGAAAAAATGATTCTGCGTTTTGTATGGAACCAGAAAAAACCCCGTATAGCTAAGGCAGTTCTCTGCAACAAAAATAAAGCTGGGGGCATCAGCATACCAGATTTTAGTCTGTACTACAAAGCCATAGTGCTCAAGACAGCATGGTACTGGCACAAAAACAGAGACATAGACACTTGGAATCGAATTGAAAACCAAGAAATGAAACTAACATCTTACAACCACCTAATCTTTGATAAACCAAACAAGAACATACCTTGGGGGAAAGACTCCCTATTCAATAAATGGTGTTGGGAGAACTGGATGTCTACATGTAAAACACTGAAACTGGACCCACACCTTTACCCACTCAAAAAAATTGATTCCAGATGGATAAAGGACTTAAACTTAAGGCATGAAACAATAAAAATCCTCCAAGAAAGCATAGGAAAAACACTGGAAGATATTGGCCTGGGGAAAGACTTCATGAAGAACACTGCCATGGCAATTGCAACAACAACAAAAATAAACCAATGGAACTTCATTAAACTGAAAAGCTTCTGTACAGCTAAGGAGACAATAACCAAAATAAAGAGACAACCTACACAATGGGAATGGATATTTGCATATTTTCAATCAGACAAAAGCTTGATAACTAGGATCTATAGAGAACTCAAATTAATCCACATGAAAAAAGCCAACAATCCCTTATATCAATGGGCAAGAGACATGAATAGAACTTTCTCTAAAGACGACAGACGAATGGCTAACAAACACATGAAAAAATGTTCATCATCTCTATATATTAGAGAAATGCAAATCAAAACAACCCTGAGATATCATCTAACCCCAGTGAGAATGGCCCATATCTCAAAATCTCAAAACTGCAGATGCTGGCGTGGATGTGGAGAGAAGGGAACACTTTTACACTGCTGGTGGGACTGCAAACTAGTACAACCTTTCTGGAAGAAAGTATGGAGAATCCTCAAAGCACTCAAGCTAGATCTCCCATTTGATCCTGCAATCCCATTACTGGGCATGTACCCAGAAGGAAAGAAATCCTTTTATCATAAGGACACTTGTACTAGACTGTTTATTGCAGCTCAATTTACAATCGCCAAAATGTGGAAACAGCCTAAATGCCCACCAGCCCAGGAATGGATTAACAAGCTGTGGTATATGTATACCATGGAATACTATTCAGCCATTAAAAAAATGGAGACTTTACATCCTTCGTATTAACCTGGATGGACGTGGAAGACATTATTCTTAGTAAAGCATCACAAGAATGGAGAATCATGAATCCTATGTACTCAATTTTGATATGAGGACAATTAATGACACTTATGGTTATGGGGGGGGGAACAGAAAGAGGGAAGGAGGGAGGTGGGTGGGGCCTTGGTGTGTGTCACACTTTATGGGGGCAAGACATGATTGCAAGAGGGACTTTACCTAACAATTGCAATCAGTGTAACCTGGCTTATTGTACCCTCAATGAATCCCCAACAATAAAAAAAAAAGAAAGAAAGAAAGAAAATTGGTATAGAAGGGACATTTCTTAAACTAATAGAGGCCATCTACAGCAAACCCACAGCCAATATCATATTGAATGGAGTTAAATTGGAATCATTTCCACTTAGATCAGGAACCAGGCAGGGTTGCCCTTTGTCTCCATTGCTCTTTAACATTGTAATGGAAGTTTTAGAAACTGCAATTAGGGAAGAAAAGGTGATCAAGGTTATCCACACAGGGTCAGAAGAGATCAAACTTTCACTCTTCGCAGATGATATGATCGTATATCTGGAAAACACCAGAGATTCTACTACAAAACTTTTAGAAGTGATCAAGGAATACAGCAATATCTCAGGCTACAAAATAAACATCCATAAATCTGTCGCCTTTATATATACCAACAATAGCCAAGCTGAAAAAACAGTCAAGGACTCTATTCCTTTCACAGTAGTGCCAAAGAAGATGAAATATTTGGGAGTTTACCTATCAAAGGATGTGAAAGATGTCTATAAGGAGAACTATGAAACTTTAAGAAAAGAAATACCTAAAGATGTTAACAAATGGAAAAACATACCATGCTCATGGCTGAGAAGAATCAACATTGTTAAAATGTCTATACTACCCAAAGCAATACATAATTTTAATGCAATTCCTATTAAAGCTCCATTGTCATATTTTAAAGATCTTGAAAAAACAATACTTTGTTTTATATGGAATCAGAAAAATCCTCGAATAGCCAAGACATTACTCAGAAATACAAACAAAGCAGGAGGAATCACACTACCAGATCTCAGACACTACTATAAATCAATAGTGATCAAAACAGCATGGTACTGGCACAAAAACAGAGAGGTAAATGTTTGGAACAGAATAGAGAGCCAAGAGATGAATCCAGCTACTTACCATTATTTGATCTTTGACAAGCCAATTAAAAACATTCAGTGGGGAAAAGATTCCCTATTTTACAAATGGTGCTGGGTGAACTGGCTGGCAACCTGTAGAAGACTGAAACTAAACCCATAGCTTTCACCATTAACTAAGATAGACTCTCACTAGATAAAAGATTTAAACTTAAGACATGAAACTATAAAAATACTAGAAGAAAGTGCAGGGAAAACTCTTGAAGGAATCGGCCTGGGTGAATATTTTATGAGGAGGACTCCCCAGGCAATTGAAGCAGATTCAAAAATACACTACTGGGACCTGATAAAACTAAAAAGCTTCTGCACAGCCAAGAACATAAGTATAGCAAGCATACAGCCCTCAGAATGGGAGAAAATATTTGCAGGTTATACCTCTGACAAAGGTTTAATAACCAGAATCCACAGAGAACTCAAATGTATTAGCAAGAAAAGAACAAGTGAACCCATCTCAGGCTGGGCAAAAGACTTGAAGAGAAACTTCTCTAAAGAAGACAGGCGCATGGCCTACAGACACATGAAAAAAATGCTCATCATCCTTAATCATCAGAGAAATGCAAATCAAAACTACTTTGAGATATCACCTAACTCCAGTAAGATTAGCCCACATAACAGGACCAGAGATGTTGGCGTGGATGTGGAGAAAAGGGCACACTTCTACACTCCTGGTAGGAATACACACTAATTCGTTCCTTTTGGAAGGATGTTTGGAGAATACTTAGAAATCTAAAAATAGACATGCCATTTGATCCTATAATTCCTTTACTAGGTATATACCCAGAAGACCAAAAATCACAATGTAACAAAGACATCTGTACCAGAATGTTTATCGCAGCCCAATTCATAATTGCTGTCATGGAAGAAGCCCAAGTGCCCATTGACCCAGAAATGGATTAACAAATTGTGGTACATGTACACCATGGAATATTATGCAGTCTTAAAAATGGAGACTTTACCTCTTTCATGTTTACATGGATGCAGCTGGAACATATTCTTCTTAGCAAAGTATCTCAAGAATGGAAGAAAAAGTATCCAATGTACTCAGCCCTACTATGAAGCTAATTTATAGCTTTCATATGAAGGCTATAACCCAACTATAGCACAATAATATGGTGAAAGGGCCAAGGGAGGGCAGGAGAGGGTGGGATGGAGGTGGAGGGAGGGTAATTGGTGGGGTCATACCTACAGTGCATCTTAGAATGAGTACAGGCGAAACTTACTAAATGCAGGATATAAATGTCTATATACAATAACTAAGAAAATGCCATGAAGGCTATATTAAACAGTTTGATTAAAATATTTCAGATTGTATATGAAACCAGCACATTGTACCCCTTGATTGCACTAATATACACAGCTATGATTTAATAAAAAAGGGGGGGGGGAAGTAGCCAAAGCCTGATAACCCCTAACTCCTAATGCCAGGGACTCACTAAAAATGACAGAATTTTCCTGATGCCCTGAGGACCTGCTGAGCCAAGATGGGGAGCTGAGTTCTAAGTGCTATTATATGGCCACAGAAAGGAAGCCACGTAAATGGGAAGCCAAAAGCTAAGAAGATGAATGGATGGCGAGGGAAGAAAGTAGGTGGATTCTGGGTAGTCTGGCCTGCTAGTTTCTCTCTTGTGAGGAGAAAAGGGGTCCAAAAAAAGGTAATTGCTGGGTCACTCAGACCAGTGTCCTAAGCATGCACCTACAATTTTTACAGACACTACAAAGGATCAGAAGTTACAGCTCCATTCTGGCCAGACAGTACCCCCAAGGACTGAAACCACCCACCTCACTCATCAAAGGGTAGTTTGGGGTGTTAATTACACTCACAAGAGGACCACAAAAACAGAGTTGGGAGCATTTGGCCACAAGCCTCTGGGTGGTGAGAAACACACAATACTGAGTCTATGTGTGCAGTTAATTGTTCCCACTAAGGCATTCAGTTAAAAAGTTAACTGCAAAGGGGCACATAAGTATTCCCCACCTCCCACACTGACCCTTATCAGGAGGGAAAAAGTGGTTCTATCCCAATAAAATATATGGCCAGGTACATGTGGGATTTGCATTGCTATAGAATATTTTTGTGATGGTGGTAATTGGCACACCTATTTGCATGTGTGTGTGTGTGAGAGAGAGAGAGGCAAAAGCAACCCAGTATACTGATGAACAGATGAGTGGATAAACAAAAGGTAGAAAGAGAAAAATTACTTTCACAAATCTGCATTTTTTTTTTGTTTGTTTGTTTTTGAGACAGAGTCTCAAGCTGTTGCCCTGGGAAGAGTGCCATGGCATCACAGCTCACAGACCTCAAACTCTTGGGCTTAAGTGATTCTCTTGCCTCAGCCTCCCAAGTAGCTGGGACTACAGGCACCTGCCATAACACCTGGCTATTTTTTGGTTATAGTTGTCATTGTTGTTTAGTAGGCCCGGGCAGATTTGAATTTGCCCATTCCAGTGCATGTAGCTGGCACCTTAGCTGCTGAGCTACAGTTGCTGAGCTGAAAATCTACATTTTTTTAAACCACTCTTGTGACTCAAGGCAGGTTAAATAAACTAGAAAATGAAAAGAGGGACTTTACCTAATAAATGCAATCAGTGTAACGTGGTTTCTTGTACCCTCAATGAATCCCCAACAATAAAAATAAATAAATAAATAAACTAGAAAATGAAATCATCCCCAAATTGTCCTGCTTCATTTCCATCCCTGTAGGAGTCCCCAGATTATAGCCAAAGATCAAAGCGTGAGACTTGGGTAAAGCTGCCTGGTCCTCATCCCCCATCCTCCACACCAATCCAGTGCTAGGCCTTTGCACTGATTTGAGAGCAGACATGCAAATGAGATTTTAATGAAAACAACAAAAAAAAATTTTTGGCAGGATGCCCAGTGTTCCTAATAGCAGGTGCATTTCTCAGTTCTAACACACCCAAAACAGCCCCTCAGTTCTAACACACACTCTCAGCCCCAAGACCATG
Organism: Nycticebus coucang; assembly: GCF_027406575.1. NCBI lineage: Eukaryota > Metazoa > Chordata > Mammalia > Primates > Lorisidae > Nycticebus > Nycticebus coucang. Next base: position 35,283,967 of record NC_069789.1, read on the forward strand.
AAAAAAAACTAATTTTTTCCTGATGGAATTTCCTGGAAGAAATGGCTATGAGCACAAGGAAAACTCCAAGAGTTGTCTTTAATAAAATCTCTGGTACCCTTTGTCATTTCTGACAACTAAAACTTAATGCTAAGAATTGAATACAGATTTTATAACTATTTTGTTCACTTAAAGGACACGAATGTTCCAAGTAATGTAAATAAAACAGAGCAGATACTTAAGCATATGCATAAACCTAGGATGATGCTGCTGATCCATCTTGAAGGAGGCAGGAGGTGGCAATTGCCAGGGGCCAGAGAGTCCAGAAACAACAGAGTTGGTACAGGAAAGACTGAGGACCAAAAGAACTTCTCCTTGTAAGAATAGAGGGACCATAGAAAATTAAACACAGTGGATCCAGCAATTCCTGTTCCTGGAACATCAGAGAAGTGCAACAGAGACTGGAAGAGCTTTGTTATTCACTGCAGCATTACTCACAATAATCAAAGGTGGAAGCAGTCCAGTGTTCGTCAACAGATGCATGGATTAATAAAACGAAGTGTATTATATATGGTGGAGTGTTAGTCATGCAAAGGAGGGACATTCTGACACATGATACATGGATGAACCTTGAAGATGTTATGCTAAGTGAAATAAGCAAGATACAGAAGGATGTGTATCATGATTCCTCTTCTCTAAGATACAGAGAATGAGCAAATTCATAGAGACAGAAAGTAGACTGGTGGTTGCCAGGGATGGTGGGGAAAGAACAATGGGAGTTATTGTGGAATGGGTAAAGATGAAAAAGTTCTGGAGATGGATGGTGGTGATGGTTGCACAACAATGTGAAAGTGCTTAATGCTACAACTGTACACTATATAAAACCATTAAAAATAGTAAATGACAGCAGGGAACTATGGCTCATACCTGGTTATCCCAGCACTCTGGGAGGCCGAGGTGTGAGGATCACTTAAGGCCAGGAGTTTGAGACAAGCCTGGGCAGTAAGACCCAATCTCTACAAGACTTCATCTCTCCCAGTTTAAAAATTAGCCAGGCGCAGTGGAGTACATCTGTAGTCCCAACTACTCAGGAGGCTGAGACAGGAGGATTATCTGAGCCTACGAGTTTAAAGATGTAGAAAGCCATGTTCATACCACTGTACTCCAGCCTAGGTGTCAGAGAGAGACACTATGTCTTTAAAAAAAATAAATAAAGTAAATGTCATGTTATGTTACATATATTTTATCACAATAACTTGTAACTTGACAAGATGGCCTAGATACTAATTAAATGATGGAGGCTGGATAAAAATACCTGGTCTAATTCAATGCACAATTAGTGTCTATACTAAAGTTCTGGAGGCAGAGATAAAACAGACACCCCTGTTCTCTCCATGCCTGCAGGTAACCAAGCCCCTTATCAATCCTTTACCTGAATCATTCAATTGTTCAAGACAATGGCCCCCAAGAGTTAGGTGGTATTCGCAGAGGCCCATCCCAGGCAGGAGTGCCAAGGCCTATGGTGGCAGCAGCAGATGACTGGGAGCCCCTAGAGAAAAAAGCCATTCCTCTTGGCAATGACACTCCAGGCCTCAGAGTCTCGCTGTCAGACAGACTAGTGTGTCCCAGAGATTGTGCTGCCCTGACTTCCCTTCAACTCACAGAATAGATGGTAGCAGCCATCCTCAGTGCCCAGGGGTCTGCCAGTGTACACAGCACCCACAGCACACTGCCAGACAGCCCACCCATAGGGGCCTGCTGGGCACAGCTCCCACAGCCAGCCACCACTATCCCCAAAGGCACAAGCTCCCTCTTTTCTTCAAAGGGATGAGATCCACAAGTTTCTGGGTTTACAAGCCAAAAGAGGTTGCCAAAGGTGGCTTTTACTCCAGTTGTGGTTAAGAGCCACCAATCAATAGTCACACACTCCAACATGCATTCACTGTGTCCTACTAAGCCCTGTGAATGCATAAATTGGGCACAAAGGACCTGTACCTACTTCACTTGGAGAGCCCAGGCATGGGCACACCGAAAGTGTGTAAGAACCCAAGGTCACATGTAGACAAAGGCAAATGGGCCACATGCATGGGTTTGTCATGTTGCAGGAATTTAGGATAGGTTGGAGGGAACAGGGTTGATAATGGTGAGACTTGAGCTAGACATGAATGAATGTGGGGAACTTAGATCCAAGAAGAAAGAAGCCTTTTCTTCTTGAGAGAGGAATAAGCAAACATCTAAGGGGCAATATAGAGTCTGCCTGTGGAGTTGGGGCCATATGAAGAAGAATCATGGGAGACCCCCTGGAAACGTAAGTAGATGCCCCATTGTAATAGGTCTCCAACACCAAACTGGGGGTTAGGATGCCATCCCAAAGGCAGTATGCATCTTGACCCCAGGAGATCTCAAGTCTTCAGGCCCCAGAAGCAGGGATAATCCCAGAAGCAGGGATTATCCTAACCAAGTCTTTTAGTGCCTAGGACACTGTACACACAGACATGTTGGTGGTCCCATTATAGTCTATCAGCCTAGTTTCATCTTTGGCCTTTAGTTTCATTTTTGGCCTTTATTTTAGTGTACATAAAAATGTCTCACATTTACCCCTCTTTCTATGCCAAATAAGAAATACTTGCCAGCCCGATCATTAAGCCCTGGATTGGTATTCAGAGACTAATTCAGGATTTAATTGGACACTTAGAGTTTTCAGTGACCTTCGTGGTAGTTAATCAGATTCCAAGTGCCATTAAGAAGTGCAGCCAAGTCTCAGTTAGCTGTGTTAAGATGCAGACACTCTGACTATAAATGATCCCAAAGAGTGACCACCTCCCATCCTATAGATCTGTGTCTGTCACTCGTGCATATAACCTGGCTATTTGTAGCAGGACTGACTGAATTCCTTTTCTCTGTATTAATATAGTTCAGCTTTTCTCCCTTAGGGATCTCTCAGCTACTAGAAGAGGAGGCAACTCAGATTCAATGTGAATGGTAAGCATGGCAGTCTGAAAATTAATACCTCCCTTATCTAAGGCACAGGAAGACTATACACACCTGGTGGTCAGAGAATGCAAGAAAGGTATATTTCACAGTGACACATAATCAAAAATGGGTGCCTTAAGATACCAGTGGGTGGGGTCAGCTTACTTCCCATCACTGGGGCCCACCAAATGGGCTAAGTAATATTGTGCAACCTCCACAGATCTGAGCTATATGCAAAGAAGAAGAAATAAAAGGAGGTCAAAAGTAATGGGGAAAGACAAGAGGAGGGAAGTATAGTGAGGGAAAAAAAGGGTAGCTAAAGCCTGATAACCCCGAACCCCTAATGCCAGGGACTCACTAAAAACCACAGACTTTTCGTGAAGCCCAGAGAACCTGCTGAGCTGAGATGGGGAACAGAGAAAAGAACCCACGGAGAAGAGGGAGGAGAAATGATCAGGGTCCCAGAAAACACAGGGAGACATGGACAAGGGTCAAAGTCAGAGAGGTTAAGATAAGCAATATATGGTGTCCAGAGACTGCCCAGCAGGACACCACCGGAGCCCTTTTCCAGCCTGAGAAGGCAGGGGTCTGGAAAGACAAGGCAGGGGCAGGAGAAGACATGAGGGTGTTAGGAAAATAGGCAAAATGCAGTTGCCAATTCTGGGTGGTGAATGCAGAGGGCTTTGTTTTGTTAGTCTCCTTGGTTTGTGTGTCTAATCTAAACATATAAAGAGGGAATGGGAGGCAGGATGCAGGGAGGCAAAGCCTGTCTGCAATGAAAGAGATCCAGCAACATCTAGGACCTGGGCTCTGGGGCTTGTCTCCATGTTCAGTGGCACTGCAGCCTGCATACCTGCCACAGGAGGATGCAGCCTGCGTACCTGCCACAGGCTGTGGCTAAAGACACAGGCAAGCGGGAAGAAATGACAGAGCAATGTCCCAGGGCATGGGTGGGCAGGAATTAACTTCAGACAGGGGAGAGACTGTGCTTCTTCTGAGTCTGGGAAAGAAAGAGAAAGTTGGAATCAAAGAATCACAGAAGTCTGGACAGCAACACGACATTCAGATGTCCCTATCTGATAACCAGTACCTTCTCCGTGAGTAGCAGGGAAAGTCATCTGCTCAGAGGAGGTAATGGTGGGATTTCGGAAGCTTGTGGGAGCTCTGAGAAAATGACAAAGATTTAAAACAATACTGTGGCAACTGAAGGAACTGACCCGGATCACAGCGATGAGGTACTGGCAATACTGAAGAGCAGCTGAGGTCAAACTGCACTCATCTGGGCCACAGGAGCTCTCAGGCATCTAAAGTGGCAGCAGGTGGGTTCCTGGAAAACCAAAGCATCCACACAGGGAAGGACAGGGGACACTGAACACAGCAGTTCAGAGAAAAAGGAAAAGGTGAATGGCAGACAATGGGGTCTGATGGCACAGAAGAATTGAATCCAGAGGGAGATTCACTGAGAGAAAAAGGAAGAGTTACAGTCAAAGTAAGGGCCAAGAGAAGGAACAGAAGACTATGGGAGGGAGAGAACCAGGGCTCACACCAGAAAGGCAGGAGCAGGGTGTGGTCAGGGCCTGGGAGACTGTAGGGATGGCAATGAACACTGGATGGGGAGGTCAGATAACCAAGAGCACCCAAGACAATACAGGACCCTGAGGGTGGGGCTGCAACCAACTGCCAAGTCCTCAGGGTGTCCTTGGAGGAGTGACACAAGGGAGATAGATGACAGTGAAGGGTGGTGGGTACACCATCCAGATAGCATGTGTATGGGAGAGCAAGGTACCAGAGGAATCTGTTCGCATACTTACTGGGAAGGAGGTGCATACAAGAAAACCAGTCCAGGGAAGAAAGCATACAGCATGTGAATAAACAGAAGGAAAAGAGGCCAGGCAGCCAACGGGGCTGGATACAGGGCAGGTGCAGGCAGGGCTTCAGGGCCAGCAGTGCTAAAAGATCCAATTACCTCGCAAAGGCTTCACAGCATTTTGGTGTTTGTTCAGTGACCTTAAAGTCAAAGACAGGTTGATAGAGTGCTTCTGTAACATTCACCCCCCTAGAGGCCTTGAAACCTCACCAAGCAGATGGGTTTAGGATCAGTGTCTGCTGGTTTGAGGGGATTTCTGAATTCTGCACCCTTCTCTCCTCTCTCTTGTGACTTACATAGATGATGACATAAGCCTTCTTTTTTCAGGAGTAATTAAGGGAAATGGTCAGCCAACATCTCAATGCAAGCAAGGATCAGGTGGTACAAGTCAACACAAACATCACACCTTCACGAAGGCGCTCTCTCCAGGCACAGCCAGCACTTCTTCCTAAGCTGTCCCTCTCCAGGAGAGCCAGCTCTTCTATCATCAAGAAGGGCCCTGTAACCCATGAGAATGGCCTATCTTCTTCACAACAATTAGTTTCCAATGTTTCAAAGTGTCAGGGTACCAGGAAAAATGCATGCATCCAAAATGTCTAGAGAAAGTCCCTAAGAAGCAACCAGAAGCCAAACCAGACATGAGTTACCAGAAACGTGTCAAGCCAGAGGTAACAAGAACGTGTTCTGCCAGCTACCACTGTAGGCTCTGCAGAAACAACAGTAATGTGGAAAAGGTCCCTGCTTTCAAAGAGCTTCCTTCCACTCTAGCCAGGAGAGGATGGACAGGGAAGAATGATAAGGGAGGAAGGGCCTGGAATGTCTCAAATAGAACAAAATATAGAGGCCAAGGAAGGCATGGCAAAGACCATAGTACCGTATCTGTGTAGCCCAAAGTCGGGACTTAGAAAACAGGCTATTTATCATCAACTCAAAGCATTCTACCATTTCACATAAACCCATATTTGTTTACAGATGAATAATTTGAGAAAAAAGAATGTTTACTAGGCTGAAACTAGGTGAGAGTTTCAGAGAAAAAGTAGGAATCAAAGACACTCTGCCCAGCAAAACTGCCTCTCAATAAACACATCTGTTATCATCTGCCGGGGGTCCATTAAAAGCCTCTGATAGCAAACACTGCTATGAATCTAAAGAAATTTCAGAGGGAGGGAGACAAGATGGCGGACTGCAGCCAGCTTTCAACAGAGGCTCCCATCCAGAAGGAGAGTTAAGTGACAGGAATTTAGTAAGTATCCTGGTGGACTTCAGCCTCACCAAGAGAGAAGGTTGAAGAACGCACATCAACACCGCTGAGGCAAGCTGTGATCACAAGGATGCAAACAAAAGGTACAAAATCCACCACCAAGCGGACGGGAGTCCCCCTCCCCCATGAGACCGGCTCAAGAGCCCCACAATTGAACAAGCGGGCAGAAATTAAAGGCCCTCCCACTACACTCCAGGGAGAGACCTTCTAAAAACTGGACCTACCTCCCCTACTGGGGTGCCGTGGCGTTCTCCTGCCAGGCATAAAACTGAATAAAACTTCGGGAATCCTTTGCCGGCAACCCTGAATCCCCGGAGCTCCCCTCCTGCCCACTGAGGTCTGGAGGCCTGTCCCCCAGGAGTTCGGATCCTTGGGTGATTTCTCAAGGGGAGTGGACAGTCCCCGAGTTGCGACTGGTCAGCATTGACTCTGAGGCGCGCGAGTGAGGAGAGGGCACCGGGCTGAAGGGGAGTCACGCCTCGGCGGCACATCCCAGCAGTGCAGTTCAGCAACCCTCCCCGGGCAACATTATGGGGCACAAGACTGAATAAGACTCTAGCTTCCCCACAGAGAGCTGAGAGCCCCTACTCTCACTCGGGGTCTGAGGGCCTATCCCCCAGGAGTTCGGATCCTGGGTGATTTCTCAAGGGGAGTGCACAGTGCCTGAGCTGCGTCAGGTCAGCGCTGACTCTGGGACACGTGAGCGAGGAGAGGGCACTCTGCTGAGGGGAAATCAAGCCTTGGCGGCACTTCCCTGCGGTGCAGTGCAGGAGCCCTCCCCGGGCCGTAGTGTTGCGTAAAACTGAATGAAACTCTAGCTTCCCCCCCACACACTCCCAATCGGGGTCTGGGGGCCCATCCCCCAAGAGTTCTGATTCTTGGGGGATCTCTTGAGGGGTGTGGACCCAGCACAAACTGCGGCCGCTCAGTGCTGACTCTGGGGTGCGGGACATAGGAGAAAAGGGTCGCCTGAGTGCCCACACCAGAGCAGCAGTTCCCTGGAGGTAGATCAACAGCCGTTTTTTCTTTGACGGCAGAACGCTCACTTCTGGATATTCTGAGGCCACACCCCCTGTCTCCCTGGGCAACCAGAGGAGGCCACCGGTGAGCGGGGGATTTCCTGACACGGCTCACAAACCTGGGAAGCTTCCAGGGTGGGGCCGACCCAGAGAGGTGTTCGGACGCAAATCTCCAGCAGCAAAGACGTTTGAACTCAAAACAGCCCGTCTTCTGTAGGTGACTTCGACAGGAACAGAGACAGAACCCCGCAAAGTTGTCTATTCTGTTCTGTTCTGTTACCAGCATCCATCAGGGACAGGGCTAAGCCTGAGTGAACACCTCCTTCCCATCACCTGCATCAAACACTCAAAGATGTCAGGCCCCATCTCCTCCTGCTAGATAGCGGCAGTCTGCGGGGGCCTGGCAGATTTCCTTGTGATTCAGGCAGGTGCAAACCCCTGGAGTGTCTGTTCACTGCAGGCAACTGGGTTAGCCATCTGCAGAGATACCAGTGACTGGGTCCGACGGAGGGGCAAAGTGGGGAAGGAGACGTCAACCTTCCTAGACTACTCTGTTTGCTGGGTGGATCCTCCTGACTCCACGCTGCACTGGGGTGAGCCGTGTCAGAGGAGTCACCAGGCCCCTGTGATCCAGTTCCCAGAGACCTCTTGAACTCTCCCACCCGAGACAAGTGCCGATTGAGACAGGTGATTTGGACCTTTTGAACTGGGCTAATAGACTGAGGACTTTTCAGGTGGTGCCCTGGGTGTGCGATTGTAGGAAGGTTTGATTCTCCTTTTCCCACTGGGGCCAGAGGTGGGCAGGCGGGGTGACTTAATGGCTGATTTTTCCACACAGCTGAGACTTCAAGCCAGAGTACAAGTTGCAATAGGATCGAACAGAAATCAGCTGAAAGCAAGACAGAACCACTTTGCTCCACCACACCAGAAAGGGCCCCAGTTTCTCAGGCCACAACACTGTACGGGCCCTCGATAAAACCCCAGGGGAAAAACCAAAGGGACTAAAATAACCATGGGGCGGAATCAGCGGAAAAACTCTGGTAACATGAATAACCAGAATAGATCAACCCCCCAAGAACAGATATGGCAGATGTGATTGAAGATCCCATTCATAAACAACTGGCTGAGATGTCAGAAATCGAATTCAGAATTTGGATTGCAGACAAGATTAATAAAATGGAATTAGGAATTCGAGGAGAAATTCAAAAACAGTCTCAAGAATTTAACGAATTTAAAGACAAAACCACCAAAGACTTAGACACACTGAAGCAAGAACTTACAGCCCTCAAAGATATTAAAAATACAGTAGAATCCCTCAGTAACAGAATGGAGCAAGCAGAAGAAAGGATTTCTGACATTGAAGATAAAGTCTTCGAACGCTCCCAATCTCTCAAAGAGGAAGAGAAATGGAGAGCAAAAACGGATCACTCACTCAGAGAACTCTCAGATAATTCGAAAAAAAGCAACATAAGGATTATAGGAATTTCTGAGAACGATGAAGTCGCCTCCGAGGACACAGAGGCCCTTCTGCATGAAATTATGAAAGAAAATTTTCCAGACATGCCTAGAGAATCTGAAATTCAGATAGCAGACAGCTTCAGAACCCCAGCACGATTCAACCCCAATAAGTCATTCCCCAGACATATCATAATTAGCTTCATTAAGTTAACATGAAAGAGAAGATTCTCAAAGCAGCCCGGCGAAAGAAAACTATAACGTACAAAGGTAAGAATATTAGAATAACTGCAGATCTCTCTGCTGAAACTTTTCAAGCCAGAAGAGGCTGGTCATCAACTTTTAATCTCCTAAAGCAAAAAAACTTTCAACCCAGGATCTTGTATCCAGCTAAACTGAGTTTCATCTATGATGGAGAAATTAAATACTTCAACGACATTCATATGTTGAAAAAATTTGCCATAAGTAAACCAGCTCTTCAGGATGTTCTCAGACCTATCCTCCACAATGACCAACCCAATCCTATACCACAAAAGTAAACTCACTCAGAAACTTCGGATCAAACTCCAACTTCCACACTGGCAAAAGGATTAAAAATGTCCACTGGACCTTTGAAAAACTCGATACCCAAAATTCCACCAACCTTATCAATACTCTCCATCAATGTGAATGGCTTAAACTGTCCTCTAAAGAGGCATAGGTTAGCTGACTGGATACAAAAACTCAAGCCAGATATTTGTTGCATACAAGAGTCACATCTCAACTTAAAAGACAAATACAGACTCAGGGTGAAACGATGGTCATCCATATTTCAGGCAAATGGTAATCAGAAAAAAGCAGGTGTTGCAATTTTATTTGCAGATACAGTAGGCTTTAAACCATCAAAAGTAAGGAAGGACAAGAATGGTCACTTCATATTTGTTAAGGGTAATACTCAATATGATGAGATCTCAATTATTAATATCTATGCACCCAACCAGAATGCACCTCAATGTATAAGAGAAACTCTAACAGACATGAGTAACTTGATTTCCTCCAGCTCCATAATCATCGGAGATTTCAACACTCCCTTGGCAGTGTTGGATCGATCCTCCAGAAAGAAGCTGAGCAAAGAAATCTTAAATTTAAACCTAACCATCCAATATTTAGATTTAGCAGACATCTACAGAACATTTCATCCCAACAAAACTGAATACACATACTTCTCGTCAGCCCACGGAACTTAATCCAAAATTGACCACATTTTAGGTCACGAGTCTAACCTCAGTAAATTTAAAGGAATAGAAATTATTCCATGCATCTTCTCGGACCATCATGGAATAAAACTTGAATTGAGTAACAACAGGAATCTGCGTACCCATACAAAAACATGGAAGTTAAATAACCTTATGCTGAATGATAGCTGGGTCAGAGATGAAATTAAGAAAGAAATCGCCAATTTTTTGGAACAAAACGACAATGAAGACACAAACTATCAGAACCTCTGGGACACCGCAAAGGCAATTCTAAGAGGGAAAATTATAGCACTGCAAGCCTTCCTCAAGAGAACGGAAAGAGAGGAAGTTAACAACTTAATGGGACATCTCACGCAACTGGAAAAGGAAGAACATTCCAACCCCAAACCCAGTAGAAGAAAAGAAATAACCAAAATTAGAGCAGAATTAAATGAAATTGAAAACAAAAGAATAATACAACAGATCAATAAATCAAAAAGCTGGTTTTTTGAAAAGGTCAATAAAATAGATAAACCTCTGGCCAACCTAATCAGGAAAAAAAGAGTAAAATCTCTAATATCATCAATCAGAAACAACAAAGACGAAATAACCACAGACTCATCAGAAATCCAAAAAATCCTTAATGAATATTACAAGAAACTTTATTCTCAGAAATATGAAAATCTGAAGGAAATAGACCGATACTTGGAAGCACGCCACCTTCCAAGACTTAACCAGAATCAAGTGGAAATGTTGAACAGACCCATATCAAGTTCAGAAATAGCATCAACTATACAAAACCTCCCTAAAAAGAAAAGCCCAGGACCAGATGGTTTCACGTCAGAATTCTACCAAACCTTTAAAGAGGAATTAGTACCTATATTACTCAACCTGTTCCAAAATGTAGAAAAAGAAGGAAGACTACCCAACACGTTCTATGAAGCAAACATCACCCTGATCCCCAAACCAGGAAAAGACCCAACAAGAAAAGAAAATTATAGACCAATATCACTAATGAATATAGATGCAAAACTATTCAACAAGATCCTAACAAACAGAATCCAACAACACATCAAACAAATTATACATCATGACCAAGTTGGTTTTATCCCAGGGTCTCAAGGCTGGTTCAATATACGTAAATCTATAAATGTAATTCAGCACATAAACAAATTAAAAAACAAAGACCATCTGATTCTCTCAATTGATGCAGAAAAAGCTTTTGATAATATCCAGCATCCCTTCATGATCAGAACACTCAAGAAAATTGGTCTAGAAGGGACTTTTCTTAAACTGATAGAGGCTATCTACAGCAAACCCACAGCCAATATCATATTGAATGGAGTTAAATTGGAATCATTTCCACTCAGATCAGGAACCAGACAAGGCTGCCCATTGTCTCCATTGCTTTTCAACATTGTAATGGAAGTTTTAGCCACCGCAATTAGGGAAGAAAAGGCGATCCAGGGTATCCATATAGGGTCAGAAGAGATCAAACTCTCGCTCTTCGCAGATGATATGATTGTGTATCTGGAAAACACTAGGGACTCTACTACAAAACTCCTAGAAGTGATCAAGGAATACAGCAGCGTCTCAGGTTACAAAATCAACATTCATAAATCGGTAGCCTTTATATACACCAACAACAGTCAAATTGAAAAAGCAGTTAAGGACTCTATCCCATTCACAGTAGTGCCAAAGAAGATGAAATATATGGGAATTTACCTAACAAAAGACGTGAAAGATCTCTATAAAGAGAACTATGAAACTCTAAGAAAAGAAATAGCTGAAAATGTTAACAAATGGAAAAAACATACCATGCTCATGGCTAGGAAGAATCAACATTATCAAAATGTCCATACTACCCAAAGCAATATATAATTTCAATGCACTCCCTATTAAAGCTCCACTGTCATATTTTAAAGATCTTGAAAAAACATTACTTCGTTTTATATGGAATCAGAAAAAACCTCAAATAGCCAAGACATTACTCAGAAATAAAAACAAAACAGGAGGAATCACACTACCAGACCTCAGACTTTACTACAAATCGATAGTGATCAAAACAGCATGGTATTGGCACAAAAACAGAGAAGTAGATATCTGGAACAGAATAGAGAACCAAGAGATGAATCCAGCTACTTACCGCTATTTGATTTTTGACAAGCCAATTAAAAACATTCAGTGGGGAAAAGATTCCCTATTTAACAAATGGTGCTGGGGAACTGGCTGGCAACCTGCAGAAGACTGAAATTGGACCCACACCTTTCACCATTAACTAAGATAGACTCTCACTGGATTGAAGATTTAAACTTAAAACATGAAACTATAAAAATACTAGAGGAGAATGCAGGGAAAACCCTTGAAGAAATTGGTCTGGGTGAGTTTTTCATGAGGAGAACCCCCCGGGCAATTGAAGCAGCTTCAAAAATACACTACTGGGACTTGATCAAACTAAAAAGCTTCTGCACAGCTAAGAACACAGTAAGCAGAGCAAGCAGACAGCCCTCAGAATGGGAGAAGATATTTGCAGGGTATATCTCTGACAAAGGTTTAATAACCAGAATCCACAGAGAACTCAAACGCATCAGCAAGAAAAAAACAAGGGATCCCATCGCAGGCTGGGCAAGGGATTTGAAGAGAAACTTCTCTGAAGAAGACAGGCGCAAGGCCTTCAGACATATGAAAAAATGCTCATCATCTTTAATCATCAGAGAAATGCAAATCAAAACTACTTTGAGATATCATCTAACTCCAATGAGACTAGCCTATATCACAAAATCTCAAGACCAGAGATGTTGGCGTGGATGCGGAGAAAAGGGAACACTTCTGCACTGCTGGTGGGAATGTAAATTAATACATTCCTTTTGGAAAGATATACGGAGAACACTCAGAGATCTAAAAATAGATCTGCCATTCAATCCTGTAATTCCTCTGCTGGGCATATCCCCAGGAGACCAAAAATCACAACATAACAAAGATATTTGTACCAGAATGTTTATTGCAGCCCAATTCATAATAGCTAAGTCATGGAAAAAGCCCAAGTGCCCATCGATCCACGAATGGATTAATAAATTGTGGTATATGTATACCATGGAATACTATGCAGCCTTCAAGAAAGATGGAGACTTTACCTCTTTCATGTTTACATGGATAGAGCTGGAACATATTCTTCTTAGTAAAGTATCCCAAGAATGGAAGAAAAAGTACCCAATGTACACAGCCCTACTATGAAACTAATTTGGGACTCTCACATGAAAGCTATAACCCAGCTACAACTTAACAATAGGGGGAAGTGAGAAAGGGGGAGGGGGTGGGTAGAGGGAGGGGGACCGGTGGGATCACACCTGTGGTGCATCTTACAGGGGTATTTGCGAAACTTGGTAAATGTAGAATGTAAATGTTTTGTCACAGTAACTGAGATAACGCCAGAAAGGCTATGTTAACCACTGTGATAAAAATGTGTCAAATGGTTTATGAAGCGAGTGTATGATGCCCCATGATCATATCAATGTATACAGTTATGATTTAATAAAAAAATAATAAAAAAAATAAAAAAAAGAAATTTCAAGGTGAGGTGAGACACTGAGTCTTTCTAGAGATTAATAAGAATTAAATTGTATCTGTAAACTGCAAAATTCAGTGACTCTAGACGTAAAAACTTCAAAAGATAAAAACCTGAAATAACCAATAATGAATTTTCAATCTTTGCAAAGAATGGCTTCCTCTGTGTTTATATAAATGTGGCAGTCCACAAACAGCCTCAGTCAAGCTGGAGCTGAGACAGCTCTTGTGAGTAAACATCTAACAGTGGCTGGAAATACACGACTTCGCATACAAAACTCTTTAGAACACCGTTTTTCCTTCTAAACGTCCATCCAATCTTTTCTGAATGGTGAGATTAGTGGTGATTTTGTTTCATCCTATCATTGTATTTTAAAATTTCAAGCAAAGATCCAGTATCATTTTATAAGCAAAGCCTAATTTAAAAACAAAAACAGAATTTTTTCTTTTAAAAAAAGGATATATAGTTTGAGTCTTGTTGCTGCAATTATTATTACTCAAATCCAAACTTCCAACTCTATTTATGCAGAGAAACCTACTCCTTTGGGTAGAAACTATTATCAAAGTTAACAATCCAGTGACAGTGACTATAATTTGAGAAAGGGATTAGGCTTAAGAGTCTGAGAGACCCCAGCTCAAAAATCCCAGCTCCAATACATACCAGCTGTGCAACTTCAGGCAAGTTTCGTAACTTCTCTGATCCCCAGTTTTCTCATCTGTAAAATGTCAGTTGTGGGGACTAAAGGGCTACCGTGCCTGAAGTTATGCAAACCCACAAAACAAACAAAAAAACCCCTGTTTTATTCTGCTTCTTCCAAGTATAACAAATGTACCTGAAAATGGTGGCTAATATAAAATAAATCAGTAATTTCAAATATTTTCATCTGAAAACAAATGCAGATAAAGTTTCAAAGTAAAAAACAACACTGGAAAGAAATGTACTTATGACAGGCCACATCTTTCCCTGCTCTAGGAAGAAAGGGAAGGTGAACAACAGGAAGTACCTCTGACAGTCCTCTGTAAAGAGCCTAGAACTGAGGTTGGCCTACAGCAGACACTCAAAAATAGGTACTATCGTTACCCCTAAGTAGATTATGTACATAAATGAGAACAATGTGCCATCTTCAGACCTTACAGAATTTTAAGATATGGCTGTGTGGCAGACGTTTTAACTGCTGTATATTGGTAAGTGCCTAATCATTATTTGGGGTGTCAGTGTATGATGTGCAATCAATATGGCTCTCAGATCAAGAAATACATAAGAAATATAAAAAGCTGGAAGGAAGACAAACATTCTAAACACAAAGCCTGGATTTTGGTTAAAATAATTACCACCACATAACCAACACATACACAGATACAAAGTGAACCCTGTAATTATGTGTGTCTCTGATTTCCCCTGATTCCAATATTCAGGAACCAAATCAACATGATGGAGTTTGAGTTGTTTGATATGGGGAAAGAGAGAAGACAACTAGGAAATGAGGGTTGGGATTTGGGAATTCTTATTGTGTCTTGAGTTGGAAGAACATAAATTCATTTTATTCCTAGAAACAAGAATCTTGCCACTTCCACAAGTAATATGGACCAAGCCCGACTTCGGACTGGACTGTATTCAGGTACCTGGAGATAAGGGGTGAGCATTGGGAACCTAGAAAAGAGAGGCTAATGCAGGATCACTGGGACTCCTACTTTTCATTCAAACATCTCTTACATTAAGCTGCACAAACCACTCACTTCATTAACCTATTCTTGAATTATTTATTATCTTGCCCTGAGAGAGAGAAAATTGTTATTTCCGGTTACTTGTTCTGCTTCAGGGACTAGAGAACTTCAAGCCTGATAGAATTGGATGGAGCTTTTGGGCAAGACAAAACCAGAAAAAATAGCAAAGGAAGCATTTCTGAACAAATGGAGTAGTAAGCCTTTTAGAATGTAAATAATCCAAATCCATAGACAGAGTTCCTTTAAAACACACTAGCTGAGGTCTGTTTCACTATTAGGGCATGATATGTCTGTACCATATTTTATTCTAAATTAAAGTTCCATTTTCTCCTAAAAACTATCAACACTTTAAGGCTCAATTTTCTACCACAGATTAGACCCAGCATTCCAGGGTCTCATTTTGCTATTTAGAAGCAACGGAATTTTGCCCCTTCGAAGGCTCTGTGACAAAGGAGGAGAGAGGGACTGAGCAAAATCCTGCTATTTAGAAGTGATAGAGTGTTGTACCCTTCCAGGGCACAGAAAGATTTTTGATCAGCTCCCAAATTTCTGTATCTGAATAGTTTCTCTCACTCTCAGATTCCTAAATCAACTGATTCACAGATTTAGAAATAGGGGAATCATCTCACTTTAGAGATGTGAAAGGAAGCCCAGCAAGCCTCTTTCCTAGGTTGCCCAGCTGGAAGCTGAGAAAGCTTCCCTCACCAGGCTCCCCTTCCCCTCCCTGTCAGAGAATCATGTAACAGAGGCTGCTCTAGCTTCTTAGTTCTATTTTAAGATAAACTCTCTCATTCTGGAAACCACTTACACAAAACAGCAGCATCTCACCCATCCTGCAGTTTTCTTCAGGTCTTAATTCTGGGTCATTCCGCACTGTGTGCAAGTTCTCTGAGGCTCACCAAAACCAGGCTTCCAGGGAAGTGTCAGAGTGCTTCTCTGTAAGCTCTGTTGCTCTCGCTCAATACTTCTATTCAGAAGCTTTGGTCCTCTATTCCCACACCACAGCTGAAGAATTGGGACTCAGGACTACTCTCATCCTGGCCCACCTCCTGGAAGGCCAGCAGAAAGCTTGTACCCCCTGGGGATGCCAGGGGCCTGGCCAAGGTCTGACACCTGCAGAGCATCTTCAGGAGTTAGATGTTCCGACCAGGAGGGCAAAGGAGGAAACCCTGGTCACCCTCGGCAGGACTTTTCTCTTATTATCCCCTTGCCTCCTGCTTTTTCTCCCTCGCCTTCCGTTCGCCTTCCTTTCCATCCCCACCACCTGGTTTCCCTCCTCTCTGTGGGTTCAGACTCTCCCTACAGTTTCTCTTACAAGGTGCTCCAGTCGCGTTTCCACTTTGTCTCTAATTAGGTCTAAATGCAACCCACCACAGATGCTGACATTTAAATGTCTAGTTGTTATAGTTACTTGACTAACTGCTGGGACCTAGGGTGGGGCTCCTCCTTGGCCTCCAGCCCACTAGAGAGGAGGAGGAGGGAGAGGAGAAGAGTAGACCGGGACATAGCCGCCACTCCCCGCGGTCCGGGGACCCTAGAGAGGGTGTCCTCCCAGTCAACAGCGGTCCCTCCACCTCCAGCCAGGGCACGAGAAGGCACTCCCGGCATCACTTCGCCTCAAGATGCGGGGACCTGTCGCCTGCCCCGGACAAGGGAGCGTCTGAGGGTCTAACCTGCAGGTGTGCGGCAGCTAGCTTCCCAGGTCATCTACGCCAGCAACGTGGAGAAAGGGAGGTGAAATCACGGAAAGAAGTGGACAGGGTGCATTTGGAAAGAAAGAAAAGAGTCAGAAACTGCTGCGGGTTACTCACGTGCCAGATGGCGAAGAAGATGAGCGCAGCGCACAGGACCAGAGACAGCATGTAAC
Organism: Nycticebus coucang; assembly: GCF_027406575.1. NCBI lineage: Eukaryota > Metazoa > Chordata > Mammalia > Primates > Lorisidae > Nycticebus > Nycticebus coucang. The sequence goes on from NC_069789.1 coordinate 35,300,891, forward strand.
AGAAAGCCGCGAACGTGAAGGCCATGGCCAGCGGACCCCACCCACCACACACAGAGAAGCCCCTGGGAGACCAACGCCTTTCCCTGGGACCGCACTCCCTGAAAGCGGGAGGCAAAAAGAAGCCACGACTGCGCACTCCTCTCAAAGCCAGTGGCCAGGAGGGCGCACGGCTGGCGGAGAGAGGCTCAAGGGTCAGCGAACAGGGGCTGATTCCCTCAAGGTCCGGCGACCCCGGACCGAGCCCTCCGGCGAAGGCAGAGAAAGATGCGCCGAATGCTGTTGGCGGAAACTGTCCCCAAATAGAAGACCGAATCAGCAGAAAATATTTGCCAGTAAGTGCCAACCACCGATCCCCTCGAAACCAACTCGGCGACGGATGCGAGGACTCCGTCCCCCGAATCCCCGAGAGGATGCGAGGACTCCACGAAAGACTGAGAGAGGAGGTCCCGTCCCCGGAATCCCCGGGAAGACGCTGCTTTCCGCCACTAAGCCAGAGAGAAGAGGCAAGCGCTCAGCTCAGGGCCCTCCCGCGCCACCAGGGTGCAAACAGAGAGCGTAGAGCCAGGTGCCGGGGCGGACTCAGAGCTTCTCCCAAATCCTAGAGGCAGCACTACCCTGTCCAGGAGAAAAGGTCTTTAGGTGGCCAGGTAGGTCCCGCAGGTCCTGCACCGCAGACGCGGCTTCCAGCGTAGCTGTGCGCTCCGAGGCGCACCCAGCCCGTCTCCCCACCCGCGGCCCCCGTCCGCCGGCCGCGGTAACTCGTGTCCAGGAAACTGGGGTTCGGTCCGGGGAGAGCACGGGCTCCAACACAGCGAGTTAGCCCGGGTTCAGATGGCTATAGCGGCGGGTTTCGGGCCAAAAGCTGCTCCCACGAGAGCTCGCTCCACCTGCTGCTGCGGCCGCTGCGAGAACTGTAGTGGCACGGCCCGAGATCCCCTCCCTCCCGACGCCCCACCCTCGGCTCCGGCTCGGGCGAGCTCGCCTCCCCAGCGGGCTGAGACTGCAGTGGCGGGCGTCGGAGAAAAGTGTGTGACGAAGCGCTGACCGGGGCTTGGTGGCCGCTGCGCCGCCACTGCAGCTGTGCAGCGCCAGCCTCTCAGAAGAAACTTGGAGACAGCAGTACCGGCCGGGCGGCCGCTAGGCGGAGGTGGAGCGGGATGAGTTGGAGCAGGGACTCTTTTTTTTTTTTTTTTTTTTTTTTTTGTAGAGACAGAGTCTCACTGTACCGCCCTCGGGTAGAGTGCCGTGGCGTCACACGGCTCACAGCAACCTCTAACTCTTGGGCTTACGCGATTCTCTTGCCTCAGCCTCCCGAGCAGCTGGGACTACAGGCGCCCGCCACAACGCCCGGCTATTTTTTTGTTGTTGTTGTTGTTGCAGTTTGGCTGGGGCTGGGTTTGAACCCGCCACCCTAGGCATATGGGGCCGGCGCCCTACTCACTGAGCCACAGGCGCCGCCCGGAGCAGGGACTCTTTTAAACACGTGCGCTGGGGGAGGTGGTAAGCTGCGGAAGGGTATGGCGTGTGCCTCGCGCCAAAACGCTGAGCCGCCCCTCCCTGTTCTGGCAGTTTCGCCTATCTGAGCGGGAAGTGTGGGGACTGAGAGTGGGGGTTCCTTGGTGTTGCCTGGGGATACCGGACAAACCGTTGTATCCTGGGCGCTAGTGGGGGGATTCTCCTACTCAGTGCGTAGGGATGCGTTTACAGCTCTGCTCCCAGACCCTGCAGAATTCTCCGTTAGCGTCCTTCCTTCCTATCTTCCATCCTCCCCCGCCATATGACCTTGGGATTGGGGAAATTTAGACTTGGTGAACTATTCAGGGCTGGCGAGGCAGCAACAGAGGCTCGGTGTTACTGGTGTTGGTGTAATGGAATGGTCAAGAGCACGCTTTTGAGGACAGACCCCTTTCTAGCTGCAGGTTATTTAACCTCTTTAAATCTAGGTTCCTTATTTGAAAAACAGGGATAAGAAGCAAACCATTTGAAAGGATTAAAAAGGAACATGAATTTTAAAAAGCCTAGCACGAAGCCTGGCACTTGCTACACATCCAGTAAGTGGTAGGGATTATTATCTGCACACTTTGCTCCAGCGCCCCAGCATCTTCCAAGTTCTTAAACATGTTTGCTTGGTAAGGGATTTCTGATCCAGCAGTGAAAGAAATTGCAGTCGTTCCTGATAGAACTTGGGTTTCAGATAAGTCATCAAGTCCGGAAAGCAAGAGAGATACCCTGAAAGGCCAATCTGGGTGAAGACCAGACCCACGTCATGGTTTGGAGAGAATCGCAGAGAATATGGTACCTTGGGTAGTGTGGGCACTAGATAAATAGTTACTCTTGGATTCTAACCGTCACAGCTGTGATTCCGATGGCTATAGAACTGGAAGGGATGAATTACAGAGAGCTAGTCATACACCTAGCTAGTGACAGAACTAGAATCCAGCCTGCAGGCTCCAAATCCTGGGCTCTTTCTGCTACATCTGAACATTCCTGCAGCTGTTTGGCCAAATCTCCAACTTAGCAACTAACAGCCTTTGAGCAGGAAGTGGGGCACGGGACCAAGTCCAGAGACTGTTGAACAGAGCAGTCAACAGATCAGCATTTAATCGCCTATGGGTGAGGACTGGCTACATACTTTGCAGGGCCAAGTGCAAAATAAAAATGTGGGGCTTCTTATTTAAAAATTAAGAATTCGAGATAGCGACAGCAAAGCACTAAACCAAGTATGAGGCCTTTCTGAGCACAGACCCTGAACAAATGCAGAGACTGCATGCCTGTGAATCCACCCTCACTTGGGTTAGACTCCATATCACTTTTTTTTTTACATAAGTATTTTTTCCTGTAAAAAATTGTCATTGAAGAAAATTTGGAAAATACAGAAATGAAAAAGTTAAAAACAAACACCATAGTTTGCCACACTTGGATACCACCAACACAATAGTGGTAGATTTCTTTCTGATTGTTTTTTGCTTTTCATTTTATATAGATTATTTCTTTTCTTTTCTTTTTTTTTTTTTTTTAGAGACAGAGTCTCATTTTATGGCCCTCAGTAGAGTGCCATGGCATCACACAGCTGACAGCAACCTCCAACTCCTGGGCTTAAGTGATTCTGTTGCCTCAGCCTCCCAAGTAGCTGGGACTACAGGCGCCCACCACAACGCCCGGCTATTTTTTGGTTGCAGTTCAGCCGGGCCGGGTTTGAACCTGCCACCCTCGATATATGGGGCCGGCGCCTTACTGACTGTGCCACAGGCGCTGCCCGATTATTTCTTTTCATTGTTGTAATTATACTGCATAAAAATTTGGAACCAAAAAACAATAATATTAAAGGAAAATGCAATAATTCAAATGTTTCGAGTCCCCTTGGGGACTGATCTGGTCTTTTGTTTCTGTTGGCTCTTGCTTATGGAGTCCTAATTCCTTGTGGGTCTGGTAATTTTTTATTGCATACCAGCATTGTTTTGAAACTTTTTTTGTGGACATTTGAGGCCTAGAATGATATCTTTCTTCAATGAGGATTTTCTACTTGTTTTTCCAGGTGTATTGTGGAATCAAGCATCCCCATTACCTTAATCTAAATTCAGCATGTGAGATTTTTCTAGGCTGACTAGAAAAAAGTGGTTGGTGTGAGGGCTGGTTTCTTTCTGCTTCACTTATGTACGTGGAGCAGTGCTTCCAGATCCCAAACCAAAGCAGACTGCTCATCAAGGCCCAAGCCTTAATGGTCCTTGGTCTCTGACTTTGCCCCCAATTCCACAAAGCACTAAAGCACAACTCAGTTTGTCAGCTACTTTTCCAAATTAACAAATGCCGCTGGGGAAAAACTGGCCCCAATCGCTGGCCAGTCTGGATTCTGAATCACTCTCATAACTTGGCCCCACTAATTCCTGACTCTCTTGTTAGGTCTTTGATATTTTCAGAAAGATGTTTTTTATATTTCATTCAGATTTTTTTTTTTTTTTTGCAGTTTTTGGCTAGGGCTGGGTTTGAACCCGCCACCTCCAGTACATGGGGCCGGCACCCTACTCTTTTGAGCCACAGGTGTTCAGTGGAAAGACCGGTCGAACCACCTAGCCCATACCAAAGTCAGGAGTCTCTACATTGTTTCCTCTACTGTAGACACTGAGTAGCCAATTACTTGATTTTTTTTTTCTATCCACCATACAGCCAGGAATGACCCTGTGGCAAAGTTTGAACTCATTAAAATAATTATACTTCTTTTAACCCGATGCCTGGTGGTACAGCAGTTATCTTATGAGCATGGGAAGGAAATCAACACATAAAGAATGAAAAACCTAAGAAGATAGAGAGCCAGGACCACTCACAAAATAACTGAGCCACCCTACCAAGCCTCAATTCCCTGTTCCCTAACATCTTGTTGAATTGGTGAATAAGACAATAAAACTTCTCACTTTTTTGATCCATGGAACTAAGGCATTCTGTTACTTATAGAATGTGTTCCCGTATATGAACACAATTCTTAACTGATACCATGGTTTAATGGGGGTGGGGTAATATCCTGATATGACAGGAAATTGAGATAATCAGTTGTGCTCTATGATAGCTAACCAGGTAGCTCTATGACACCATTAATGTCCCAGGCTCTTCTTGCCTTCGTGTCTTGCTATCCTTGGCAAGTGGATTTGGTTCTCACAGTCCCAAAATGGCTGATGCACCTCCAGCTATCATGTTCATCCTACAGGAAGGAAGAAAAAAGAGCCAAAAGTTTTCGTCTCATGAAGGCATATACTTGGAAGAGAATAAAGGAATCCTTCCCCAAAGAGCTCCTACATGTCATTGGCCAGAATTCTGACACTTAGCCACCTCCACCTAGTCGTGAGTCTGAAAAGGTGAGTCTTCTCCTTGCAGCCTTTATAAATAGGTAGCAAAGGGAAGGGAGTTTTGAGTGGCTTATAAATAGCCAGTTCACATTTATGGTATACTGCTGTAATCAGGTTTTCTATTATCAGCAAGCTAATAGAATTTCCAAGTGCCACAAGTTATGCCAAGAATGGTGTATAAATAAGGGAATGTTTTGCCAGTAGCATGATTGCGAGGATTCACAAAGTGGCAACTTAAGATACATTACATCAAACTCTTTTCTGCTCTTAAGTAAGTCTGATTGTTCCATGTTTTCCTGACCTATTTTGCTCCTCCTGAGTTTTCATACATAGGTTAGTTTTAGTTTTCTGCCTCTTCCTCTCTAATGTATAGCAACACCTCAGTTTATTGAAAGTGAAGGTACATAAAGATACTCCTCAACTATAATGGGGATACATCCTGATAAACCCAGCATACATGGAAAATATTGTATATGAAAAATGCAATCAATACACCTAGCCTATCGAACATCTTAGTTTAGCCTCACCTACCTTAAACGTGATCAGAACCCTTACATTAGCCTACACCTGGGAAAATCATCTAACACAAAGCCTATTTTATAATGTTGAATATCTCATATAATTTGTAGAATACTATATTGACAGTAAAAAACAGAATGGTTATATGCATACTCAAAGTACAGTTTCTACTGAATATGTAATGCTTTCACACCATCATAAATTTGAAAAATAAGTTGAGCCATCTTAAGTCAAGAACTGTCTGTAAAGTGTCTCCACAGAGAGCATGATGGCAGACAGGACGGACATGTAGCCCACCTCTCCCAAACCACCAGGTGAGAGGAAAGGCAGTCTGGACCTTCCCTGTGTGTGGATTATTGGAGTGGACAGACAGCTGGAGAAGCCCAGCGAACTGGCAGTTTGCTATATATGAGGGGTAATTTAAAATCACACACTCTGTTGTAGAGAATTTTCCCTGCTCGGCCGTGCCGGCCAGCAGGCCCCTCCCCCACGGAGGTCAGCAGCTTGTAAATGCTGACAAAATCCAATTGACAAGTAATTAATCCTGAACTGAGGGAGGCATCCGAAAGGAGAGCCACTCAAAACCACAGGGAGCTGGGCAAACTGTTGGACAATTGAAGGGAAGGGATCCTGCCCGGGAAACAGACATTTTGAACTACCCAAAAGGGCAGGCACCTTTCCCCCAGGTGTTGGAGGGGGCTGGCGGTTCAGACTGTGCAGCGAACTGGCAGACGCTCATCCAAAACTCTGAACCATAAAACTCAGAATAAATCCCACAAGCGCTCCAACCACGGAACGGCTTGAAGCCCAGGACCGGCTTTGGCTTCTGGGGCCGCGGAGCAACTGAAGCCGCGGGAACCAGCTACAGGAGACACCGCGGGAACTCAGCACCACTCCCCTTATGGCCAATTGCAGTCGCCAGTTTGCAGGGGAACCTGGGAGCAGAGTGGAGGAACTTAGGAAGCGTGGACACCTGCACTGAGTGGGAGGGTCGGTCGCAAGTGCTGTCCGGAGGAGAACAGCCCAGGTTGCACAATTCTTAGGCGACAAACTTTTACAGAAACTCCAAAATGGCGATCGGCCATGGAAGGTGGTTACCATGGTAACGGTATAAACTATAAACCAGGTATAAGTCTCAAAAACCATTCACAGCGCCACCTGGTGTCCAGAAAGTATATTGCAGTATGAATATATTCCTACGAAAGTTGATCCCTACAGCAGACATATAGACATTTATAGGTATATTTCTACCACAAGAATATTTTTGCAGTTGGTGCCTTTTTTTTTTTTTTGGTTTTCATGGGTTTTTTTTTTGCTGTTGTTTTCTTTTTGTCTGATTTTTCCTCACCATTTTCTTAGAGATTTCGATAATTTTTTATTATTACATTTTATATAGATACTTTTTTATTTCTATGTCTTCTAATTTTAACTTCTTCTTTCTTCTCACTTAACATTCCTTCTAACACCACTTTTTTCTCTTTTTTTTCCTTTCCTTCAATTATTTTATGATTATCACTGTTTTTATTGCAGTTGTTCTTATATTGCTGTTGTCGTGGCTATTGCTTGTATGTTTATGTGTTTCCGTCTATCTCTGTATCTATGGGCCCATGTGCCTGGTAACCTTTGTATCTGTTTATTTGTTCATTTGGACTCAATGAGCTTGGTGTTATGACCTGTAACCCTGAGCTCCTAACACGCCCCCTCCACTCTCACTCCGTGATCTGGAGACCTGCCCCCTCAGGAGTCCAGATTCTTGGCTGAACTCTCAAGAGGTATAGACAGGACCTGGACTGCAGCTGGCCAGTGCTAACACTGTAGCAAAGGAGCAAGAAGACAACGGTCGGCTGAGAGGGAATTAGACTGGAGCGGTGGTGCCCCGAGGTGAAGAGCAACAGCCATCTTCAGGAATAACAAGGCCCACCACCAGATATCCCATAGCCTCTCCTCCTGTCTTCCTGGGCAACCAGATGAGGCCGAGCATCTTCTCAGATGGCAACCACCATGGAACGGACCTGGGACTGAAACACAGGCCCCATGAGTAAAGGGTTTACCTGAGACGGTACCGACCTGGGTGGAACACGGGGACTAGAAAACACACCCGCAGAGCCGGGAAACTCCTAGGGTGGGGCTGATCCAGAGAACTTCTCTACTGAGCCTAAGACGCACCTGGCCCTTAGGGGATCACCAGCCCATAGACAAAGGAGGCCAAGAGGCTACAGCCAACAACTGATCGTGCTGCGAATACAAACCCGCAGGACTAAAGACAGGGCCTGAGACACAGGTTCTGGGAACTCAAATCAGCCTCTCCTCTGCAGAGGAATCTGGCAAGGTCAGAAACAAACTCCCACAGGGTTGTTCCCTTCACCCAGTAACATAAACTAAGGGTGGGGCTGGAACTGAGTGAACACCTCCAGCCTCCATCAAGTGCCCGAGGTTGACAGGCCACACCACTCCCTACTGGATAAAGACAGAGAATAGTGGCCTAGTTGAGCAGACACAGACTACCCTGTGACTTAGGCAGGTGCAAACCCCTGGAGTATCTGCTTACTGCAGACAACTGACTGGGTCACAGCCCTGTGTGGCTAGCAGAGACTGGGTGTGACAGAGCTGCAAGGTGGGGAAGGAGGCATCATTCTTCCCAGACTGATCTACTTACTGGTGGCTCTTCCTGACTCCACGCAGCACTGGAGCAAGCCTTTTAGAGCAGCCACCAGACCCTGTGACCCAGTTCCCAGGGACTTGTTTTTTTTTTAAACATAAAAATATGGAACGCTTCATGAATTTGCGTGTCATCCTTGCGCAGGGGCTATGCTAGTCTTCTCTGTATTGTTCCAATTTTAGTATATGTGCTGCTGAAGCGAGCACTCCCAGGGACTTCTTGAACTCTCCCACCCGAGGCAGCTGCTGACTGAGACAATTGACTTGGACTTTTTGAACTGAGTCACTCACCTGGGGACTATCCAGGTGGTGCCCTGGGTGTGTGGTTGTAGGAAGGTTTGATTTTCCTTTTCCATTTGTTGCCTGTGGTGGGTGGGGTGACTTAATTGCTGGTATTTCTCCACAGCTGAGACTTCAACCCAGAGTAACTGTTTCACTACGGTCACATAGAAACCAGCTGAAAACAAGTCAGAACAACTTAGCCCCTCTACACCAAACAGGGCCCCAATTTTTCAGGCCACAGCACTGTACGGGTCCTCAACAAAACACTAGAGGAAAATCGAAGGGAGTAAAACAATCATGGGGCGGAATCAGCGGAAAAACTCTGGTAACATGAATAACCAGAATAGATCAACCCCCCCAAGGAAAGATACGGCAGATGTAATTGAAGATCCCATTCGCAAACAACTGGCTGAGATGTCAGAAATCGAATTCAGAATTTGGATGGCAAACAAGATTAACAAAATGGAATTAGGAATTCATGGAGAAATTCAAAAGCTGTCTCAAGAATTTAACGAATTTAAAGACAAAACCACAAAAGACTTAGACACACTGAAACAAGAATTTGCAGCCCTCAAAGATATGAAAAATACAGTGGAATCCCTTAGTAACAGAATGGACCAAGCAGAAGAAAGGATCTCCGACATCGAAGATAAAGCATTTGAACGCTCCCAAACTCTCAAAGAGGAAGAGAAATGGAGAGCAAAAATGGATGACTCACTCAGAGAGCTCTGGGATAACTCGAAGAAGGCAAATATCCATCTCATAGGAATTCCTGAAACAGATGAAGTGGCCTCACTGGGCGCAGAGGCCCTTCTGCATGAAATTATGAAAGAGAATTTTCCAGACATGCCTAGAGAACCTGAAATTCAGATAGCAGATAGCTTCAGAACCCCAGCACGACTCAACCCCAATAAGACATCCCCCAGGCATATCATAATTAACTTCACTGAAGTTAATATGAAGGAGAAAATTCTCAAAGCTGCCAAGAGAAAGAAATCTATTACCTTCAAAGGGAAGAACATTAGAATGACTGCAGATCTCTCTGCTGAAATTTTTCAAGCCAGAAGAGGGTGGTCATCAACGTTTAATCTCCTCAAGCAAAATAACTTTCAACCCCGGATCTTGTACCCAGCTAAACTGAGTTTCATTTACAACGGAGAAATTAAATACTTTAATGACATACATATGCTAAAGAAATTTGCCATAACTAAACCAGCTCTTCAGGATATTCTCAGACCTATCCTCCATAATAACCAACCCAATCCTCTACTACAAAAGTAAACTCACTCGGAAACTTCTGATCAAACTCTAACTTCCACAATGGCAAAAGGATTAAAAATGCCCACTGGACTTTCAAAAAACTCAATACCCCAAATTTCACCAAACTTATCAATGCTCTCCATTAATGTGAATGGCTTAAACTGCCCTCTAAAGAGACATAGGTTAGCTGACTGGATACGAAAACTCAGACCAGACATTTGTTGCATACAAGAGTCACATCTTAACTTAAAAGACAAATACAGACTCAGGGTGAAAGGATGGTCATCCATATTTCAGGCAAATGGTATCCAGAAAAAAGCAGGAGTTGCAATTTTATTTGCGGACACAATAGGCTTTAAACCAACAAAAGTAAGGAAGGACAAAAATGGTCACTTCATATATGTTAAGGGTAAGACTCAATATGATGAGATTTCAATTATTAATATCTATGCACCAAACCAGAATGCACCTCAATTTATAAGAGAAACTCTAACAGACATGAGCAACTTGACTTCCTCCAACTCTATAATAGTCGGAGATTTTAACACTCCTTTGGCAGTGCTGGATCGATCCTCCAACAAAAAGCTGAGTAAAGAAATTCTAGATTTAAATCTAACCATCCGGCATTTAGATTTAGCTGACATCTACAGAATATTTCATCCCAACAAAACTGAATACACATACTTCTCATCAGCCCACGGAACTTACTCCAAAATCGATCACATCTTAGGTCACAAGTCTAACCTCAGCAAATTTAAAGGAATAGAAATTATTCCATGCATCCTCTCGGACCATCATGGAATAAAACTTGAGATGAGTAACAACAGGAATCTGCATACACATACAAAAACATGGAAGTTAAATAAACTTATGCTGAATGATAGCTGGGTCAGAGATGGGATCAAGAAGGAAATTGCCAAATTTCTGGAACAAAACAACAATGAAGACACGAACTATCAGAACCTCTGGGACACAGCAAAGGCAGTTCTACGAGGGAAATTTATAGCACTGCAAGCCTTCCTCAGGAGAACGGAAAAAGAGGAAGTAAGCAACTTAATGGTACATCTCAAGAGACTGGAAATGGAAGAACAATCCAACCCCAAATCCAGTAAAAGAAAAGAAATAACCAAAATCAGAGCAGAACTAAATGAAATTGAAAACAAAAGAATAATACAACAGATCAATAAATCAAAAAGCTGGTTTTTTGAAAAGGTCAACAAAATAGATAAACCTTTGGCCAACCTAATCAGGAAAAAAAGAGTAAAATCTCTAATCTCATCAATCAGAAATAACAAAGATGAAATAACAACAGACTCCTCAGAAATTCAAAAAATCCTTAATGAATATTACAAGAAACTATACTCTCAGAAATACGAAAATTTGAAGGAAATCGACCGTTACTTGGAAACACGTCACCTTCCAAGATTTAATCAAAAACAAGTGGAAATGTTGAACAGGCCCATATCAAGTTCAGAAATATCATCAACCATACAAAATCTCCCCAAAAAGAAAAGCCCAGGACCAGATGGTTTCACATCAGAATTCTACCAAACCTTTAAAGAAGTATTAGTACCTATACTACTCAACCTGTTCCAAAAGGTAGAAAAAGAAGGAAGACTACCCAACACATTCTATGAAGCAAACATCACCCTGATCCCCAAACCAGGAAAAGACCCAACAAGAAAAGAAAATTATAGACCAATATCACTAATGAATATAGATGCAAAAATATTCAACAAGATTCTAACAAACAGAATCCAGCAACATATCAAACAAATCATACATCATGACCAAGTCGGTTTTATCCCAGGGTCTCAAGGCTGTTTCAATATACGTAAATCTATAAATGTAATCCAGCACATAAACAAATTAAAAAACAAAGATCATATGATTCTCTCAATCGATGCAGAAAAAGCTTTTGATAACATCCAACATCCATTCATGATTAGAACACTTAAGAAAATTGGTATAGAAGGGACATTTCTTAAACTGATAGAGGCCATCTACAGCAAACCCACAGCCAATATCATATTGAATGGAGTTAAATTGGAATCATTTCCACTTAGATCTGGAACCAGACAAGGCTGCCCATTGTCTCCATTGCTCTTTAACATTGTAATGGAAGTTTTAGCCATTGCCATTAGGGAAGAAAAGGCGATCAAGGGTATCCACATAGGGTCAGAAGAGATCAAACTTTCACTCTTCGCAGATGATATGATTGTATATCTGGAAAATACTAGGGACTCTACTACAAAACTCTTAGAAGTGATTAAGGAATACAGCAGTGTCTCAGGTTACAAAATCAACATTCATAAATAGGTAGCCTTTATATATACCAACAATAGTCAAGTTGAAAAAACAATTAAGGACTCTATCCCATTCACAGTAGTGCCAAAGAAGATGAAATACTTGGGAGTTTATCTAACAAAGGATGTGAAAGATCTATATAAGGAGAACTATGAAACTCTAAGAAAAGAGATAGCTGAGAATATTAACAAATGGAAAAATATACCATGCTCATGGTTGGGAAGAATCAACATTGTTAAAATGTCCATACTACCCAAAGCAATATATAATTTCAACGCAATCCCCATTAAAGCTCCACTGTCATACTTTAACGATCTTGAAAAAATAATTCTTCGTTTTATATGGAATCAGAAAAAACCCCGAATAGCCAAGACATTACTCAAAAATAAAAACAAAGCAGGAGGAATCACGCTACCAGACCTCAGACTATACTACAAATCGATAGTGATCAAAACAGCATGGTACTGGCACAAAAACAGAGAAGTAGATGTCTGGAACAGAATAGAGAACCAAGAGATGAATCCAGCTACTTACCATTATTTAATCTTTGACAAGCCAATTAAAAACATTCAGTGGGGAAAAGATTCCCTATTTAACAAATGGTGCTGGGTGAACTGGCTGGCAACCTGTAGAAGACTGAAACTGGACCCACACCTCTCACCATTAACCAAGATAGACTCTCACTGGATTAAAGATTTAAACCTAAGACATGAAACTATAAAAATACTAGAAGAGAGTGTAGGGAAAACCCTTGAAGAAATTGGGTTGGGCGAGTTTTTTATGAGAAAGACCCCCCGGGCAATTGAAGCTGCTTCAAAAATACACTATTGGGACTTGATCAAACTAAAAAGCTTCTGCACAGCCAAGAACACAGTAAGTAAAGCAAGCAAACAGCCTTCAGAATGGGAGAAGATATTTGCAGGTTATGTCTCCGACAAGGGTTTAATAACCAGAATCCACAGAGAACTCAAACGCATTAGCAAGAAAAGCAGAAGGGATCCCATTGCAGGCTGGGCAAGGGACTTGAAGAGAAACTTCTCTGAAGAAGACAGGTGCATGGCCTTTAGGCATATGAAAAAATGCTCATCATCTTTAATCATCAGAGAAATGCAAATCAAAACTACTTTGAGATATCATCTAACTCCAGTGAGACTAGCCTATATCACAAAATCCCAAGACCAGAGATGTTGGCGTGGATGTGGAGAAAAGGGAACACTTCTGCACTGCTGGTGGGAATGCAAATTAATACATTCCTTTTGGAAAGAGATATGGAGAACCCTTAAGGATCTAAAAATAGATCTGCCATTCAATCCTGTAATCCCCCTACTGGGCATATACCCAGAAGACCAAAAATCACAACATAACAAAGATATTTGTATCAGAATATTTATTGCAGCCCTATTCATAATTGCTAAGTCATGGAAAAAGCCCAAGTGCCCATCGATCCATGAATGGATCAATAAATTGTGGTATATGTACACCATGGAATATTATGCAGCCTTAAAGAAAGATGGAGACTTTACCTCTTTCATGTTTACATGGATGGAGCTGGAACATATTCTTCTTAGTAAAGTGTCTCAAGAATGGAAGAAAAAGTACCCAATGTACTCACCCTCATTATGAAACTAATGTAGGACCTTCACATGAAAGCTATATCCCAGTTATAACCTAAGAATAGGGAGAAAGGGGAAAGGGAGGGGAGGGAGGGGGGAGGGAGGCGGAAGAAGGAGGACTAATGGGATTACACCTGCGGTGCATCTTACAAGGGTATATGTGAATCCTAGTAAATGTGGAACGTGAAGGTCTTAGCAAAATAACTAAGAAAATGCTACAAAAGCTATGTTAACTAATGTGATGAAAATGTGTCAAACGATCTATGAACCAAGTGTATGGTGCCCCATGATCATACTAATGTACACAGCTATGGTTTAATAAAAAAAAAAAAAAAAGTGTCTCCACAGAGCTAAAGACTTAATTCACCACAAAGCTTCTTCCAACACCATCCCATTTCAGCCCTCCCCTTACACTTCAGTCTCCACCCCATACTTAAGCATGTATCAGAGAAATGAGCAAAGCATAAAGGAGAATTCATGGAGAGTTTAGTTAAATAGGCTGTCAGCAGCCTCTGTCCTAATACTAATCCCATTCTGCCCACAGGAAAATCTGCTCAGATACTTCATTTAGCACAGAATTCAGTAGCATCTCCTAACTGGTATTTTAGTTTATAAATAAACTCTGTGAACTTTTCAGTGCTGGTATGATATATCCAGATATTCCTTTACTTCGCAACCAAACCTTGTCAAAATCCCAGAAAACTTTCTCCATCCTTCAGCTTAAGGAGACCTCTAGACCACCAAGTTTCTCTCCTCAATCCCTGTCCAAACATTTCCTTGAATCCCAACCAGAAAGAGACTCTGCCCTGGCTAAGTAGCCTCCCCTAATACTCTCTGTTTCTCTCTCTTCAGTGGATTTGGATGTTTGAAATGTCCCGAAGAGTTGGGTTTTTAAGTGAGTATTTATTATAAAAATTTTTAAAGATGCTAACAAGAAAAAAAAAACCAAACTCTGTAAAATAATTTAAAGAGGTTTATTCTGAGCCTAATATGTGTGGCCCAGGGAACCATACCCAAGAAGCCTTTAGTGTCCCGAGGTGGTAAGGTCACAGTTTGGTTTTATACATTTTAGGGAGACAGGAATTTCAGGTAAAATTATAAATTGATACATAGAAAGTGTATACATTGGTTTGGCCTGAAAAGGTGGGATATCTCAAAGCATGGGTTTGTAGGTTATAAATCAAAGATTCTTTGATTTGTGATTGGTTAAAGAAATAAAACTTTGTCTAAAAGCTTGGCATCAGTAGAAAGGAATGTTTCAAGGTAAGGAAGCCTGACAATAATAGAGCTACGACATACTGAAAGTGATCTGTTAAGCAAATTGATGTCCTGCAGGTGTGACTTAACCTTTGTCATGCATGGCCTTAGGTCCTGTTAATAATTTAGTATCTTATTATCAAAGAGTTTCCTTTATCCTGTGATTTCTGTTTTAGTGTTAATGCTGGTCAACTATTGTGCCTAAACTCCAAAAGAGTGGGTGTATAATAGGTGCATCAACCTCCCTTCCTTTCAGGGACAGGAACTCAGTTTTAAGGTTTTTCTTGGGTCCCCTTGGCCAAGAGGTCCATTCATCCAAGGGGGGACGAGTGTTAATGATTTTATTTTTAGTTTACAAAGATATAGAGAAGTAAAGAAGAGAGTTTAATGAACAAGCATTTACCTATCACCCAGATTCAACAACTTTTAGTATTTTATAGTACATGCTTCCTGGTTGTCCCCAAATTTTATTTTACAGCTGGTTTGTTCAAACCAGGATCTAAAGATTTTTCTCATCCTCTAGGACATTTTAACCCTTTTCTTGCATGTAATTTATTCAACAATAACATTGCGGGGCACAAGGACTTTATTCACTGCTAGCCAGTGTTTCATGCTCTACGTGCCCTCATACATCTTAAGTTGGTGTCATCTGGCTTAGGACTGTGTTTACTTAACTTGCTTGGCAAAGATTCATGTGTGAAGGAACTATGAATTGTGAGTTTACATGTGCTGGATAAATCACCTCTTTATTTTCTTTAAAATAACTTAAATTTAACTTCGAGCCTCTTTCCTGTTTGACTGGCAGAAAATTTAGTATCAGCATTCAGTGGGCTTCCCACAGGGTTGGGCAAAGTTTCTGGCTGAAAGAGGCTTCCCAGAACCAAAGCACCTGGCAGTCCCACACTCTCCCATTGGTCATGGGTCCACACTGAGATGGACCCATGCTGAGATGTCCCAGCTGGACTAGTTCTTGGTCCTCTCACCTCTGACCTTCTGCTCTCTTCTAGCTGGAGAGCCTGGGAGCCCCTTTCTCTGGCATTTCTTCCATGAATCACTGGAGCAAAGCAGGATATGAATCTCTTCTTCTCCAGAACCTTGACCTCAGCCTCTTTCTTCTTACTTCCCTCTGGTTGTAAGCAAAGGCATTCTCTCACCTCTCTCCTCTTCCATCCTACTCCTTCAAGGGCATCTCCCAAATCTCTTCAAAAAGCTAAATCTTTCCCCAAGCCAGAAAGAATCTTTTATCTTCAAAGGTCTACTTTCCATCTTATAATTTATTCAGCCAATATTCATTAATGTAATGTAGTGATTCTTAACACTATTGAAAGATTTCTGTTTGATTGGTAAATAGTATAATGGCTATTGCAGTAATGGTAACATTTGTTAATAATTAAATTCTAAATTAAACTCATTCATTCAGGTTAGTAGTCATAGGATGTTACAACGACCATTGAAAAATGGTCCTCCTGTGTGCTTATTAATCACAAAGCACTCTGTGCTATGTACATTACAGTTTTATTGCTGTCTTAAAATCATGTAGTTACAATAGATTATAAATACTTGTTATGTTAGTTGTATTGCCTGTGCATTGTAATTCTTGTGTAACTTGTTAATGCAGTCTTTCAATATTTATACATTTTAGAATTTACAAATAAAATATTAAAAAACAAACTCTCAGAATAAAGAGATGACCAACTATGGACCAATTTATTAATGTTCCATTATAGACATACATTTCAATCTTCTGAGTCTGAATACTAGCAGTGAATACTAGCAGTGACGCTAATAATGAACCACAGCTGAGAATAAGAATATCTTCCAAATGACCTGAACCTTTTTTACACTGTGTAAGGATCAGTACAAAATAGCACAATACTTTTTATTTCTTCAATACAAAATAAGTTGATTATTCAGTGTAACCTGGTTTCATGTACCCTCAATGAATCCCCAACAATTAAGAAAAAAAAACAGTTGATTATTTTAACAAAAAAACAACACAAGCATGATACCAAGTGCTACTAATGTAAATAGAGGGTGCAAATGGTGCTCAGAGTTAATTGTCAAAAGACTTTGTGGGAGACCAGAAGATGCAACCTCAAAATACTAAAGACTATTGAGCTTATGGTGATTAAGCAGCAGATACAGGAAAGCTGTCTACCTTGCATTTGCCTAAAATTAGACCTTTACAAAGACTAAAGGTATCCTGCTCCACCTTCTCCCAGGAAAAATAATCCTTGACCCCTGAAGAAAATGTTGGACATTTACTGGCCTAGACATGGTAGACAGAGGAATCTACTTTAATGGGTTTTACTAACTGGACTTTATCTGCCATTAATTTGCCTTTCCACAAGTTACCACCCCTGAAGACTCCAGGTCCTTTTCCTTTATCCTGTCACTTCCCTATAAATGAACTAGTTTTTTGCTGAAGATGCAATATGAGTTGGAATTCAAAGCCACTTTTTTGAAAATTACCTATTTCCTGGGTATCTCCCATGTATAAAAGGGCTGTCCGGAAAGTATCCGGCCATGTATATCTCTCATTTTTCCTGGTATACAGCTGGATAACTTCCAGACGGGCCTCATATATGAAATATACATATTAATAAACTTCTGTCTTGTGATTTTCTCTTGTAAATGTGTCTTGTTACAGGGGCCCCTTCCAAGTAAGAACTTAAGAGAATTGAAGAAAAAATTATTATTATTCCCCAAGAACTTAAAAATTTATCAGAATGGCAATCACTTTCTGTCAAAGCTCATTGTTTCATTTTTCAAAATTGTTATTATCAATGAGAAAAACAATCAAAAGATCAGTTTCATACAGTAATGCATGTGAAAGAATAAAACATTCTAAATTTAACAAAATGTTGATAAAACAAAAATATTACAAAAATAACCTTTAAGATGTTAAAACTATCTAGCATATACTTAAACATAATCAAGCATTCTCCAACATGAAATATTCAAAAACCATTAAAAACTAATATCTATATGAGTATACATTGCATTCCAAATTTATGGTCCCACTTATTAAAAGACATAGTACTTACTTCTTTTTTTTATTGTTAAATCATAGCTGTGTACATTAGTGCAATCAAGGGGTACAATGTGCTCGTTTCATATACAATCTGAAACATTCCCATCAAACTGTTCAATGCAGCCTTCATGGTATTTTCCTAGTTATTGTATGTAGACATTTGTATTCTGCCTTTAGTAAGATTCGCCTGTACCTAATCAAAGATGCACCGTAGGTGTGGCCCCACACCTCCACCCTAACCAACCCCCTCCCTTCCCCTTCCTTGGCCCCTTTCCCATAGTCTTGTGCCATAGTTGGGCTATAGCCTTCATGTGAAAGCCAAAACTTAGCTTCATAGTAGGGCTGAGTACATTGGATACTTTTTCTTCCATTCCTGAGATACTTTGCTAAGAAGAATATGTTCCAGCTCCATCCATGTAAACATGAAAGAGGTAAAGTCTCCATCTTTCTTTAAGGCTGCATAATATTCTATGGTATACATGTACCACAATTTGCTAGTTCATTCATGGGTCGATGGGCACTTGGGCTTCTTCCATGAATTAGCAATTATGAATTGGGCTGCAATAAACATTCTGGTATAGATGTCTTTGATACATTGTGATTTTTTGGTCTTCTGGGTATATACCTAGTAAAGGAATTATAGGATTGAATGGCAGGTCTATTTTTAGGTCTCTAAGTATTCTCCAAACATCCTTCCAGAAGGAATGTATTAGTGTGCATTCCCACCAGCAGTGTAGAAGTGTGCCCTTTTCTCCACATCCACGCCAACATCTCTGGTTTTGGGATTTTCTTATGTGGGCTACTCTTACTGGGGTTAGGTGATATCTCAAAGTAGTTTTGATTTGCATTTCTATGATGATTAAGGATGATGAGCTTTTTTTCATGTGTTTGTAGATCAAACGTCTGTCTTCTTTAGAGAAGTTTCTCTTCAAGTCCCTTGCCCACCCTGAGATGGGATCATGTGTTCTTTTCTTCCTAATACATTTGAGTTCTCTGTGGATTGTGGTTATTAGACCTTTATCAGAGGTATAACCTGCAAATATTTTCTCCCATTCTGAGGGCTGTCTGCTTGCTTTACTTACTATGTTCTTGGCTGTGCAGAAGCTTTTTAGTTTGATCAGGTCCCAGTAGTGTATTTTTGATACTGCTTCAATTGCCTGGGGAGTCCTCCTCATAAAATATTCACCCAGGCCGATTCCTTTAAGAGTTTCCCCTGCACTTTCTTCAAGTATTTTTATAGTTTCATGTCTGAAATTTAAATCTTTTATTCACTGAGAGTCTATCTTAGTTAATGGTGAAGGTGTGGGTCCAGTTTCAATCTTCTACAGGTTGCCAGCCAGTTCACCCAGTACCATTTGTTAAATAGGGAATCTTTTCCCCACTGAATGTTTTTAATTGGCTTGTCGAAGATCAAGTAATGGTAAGTAGCTGGATTTATCTCTTGGTTCTCTATTCTGTTCCAGACATCTACTTCTCTGTTTTGTGCCAATACCATGCTGTTTTGATCAGTATCGATTTATAGTACAGTCTCAGGTCTGGTAGCATGATTCCTCCTGCTGTGTTTTTATTGCTGAGAAATGTTTTGGATATTCAAGATTTTTTCTGATTCCATATAAAATGAAGTATTATTTTCTCAAGATCTTTAAAATAATAACAATGGATAATAACAATGGAGCTTTAATACGAATTGCATTAAAATTATATATTGCTTTGGGTAGTATAGACGTTTTAACAAAGTTGATTCTTCCCAGCCATGAGCATGGCATATTTTTCCATTTGTTAACATATTTAGCTATTTCTTTTCTTAAAGTTTCATAGTACTCTTTGTAGAGATCTTTCACATCCTTTGTTAGGTAAACTCCCAAATATTTCCTCTTCCTTGGCACTACTGTGAAAGGAATAGAGTCCTTGACTGTTTTTTTGGCTTGGTTATTGTTGGTACATATAAAGGCTACAGATTTATGGGTGTTGATTTTGTAGCCTGAGTTATTCCTGTATTTCTTGATCACTTCTAAAAATTTTGTAGTAGAATTCCTAGTGTTTTCCAGATATACGATCATGTCATTTGTGAAGAGTGAAAGTTTGATCTCTTCTGACCCTATATGGATACCCTTGATCATCTTTTCTTTCCTAATTGCAATGACTAAAACTTCCATTACAATGTTAAAGAGCAATGGAGACAATGGGCAACCCTGCCTTTGGTTCCTGATCTAAGTGGACATGATTCCAATTTAACCCGATTCAATACGATATTGGCTGTGGGTTTGCTGTAGATGGCCTCTATTAGTTTAAGAAATTTCGCTTCTATACCAATTTTCCTAAGTGTTCTGATCATGAAGGGCTGCTGGATATTATCAAAAGCTTTTTCTGCATCAATTGAAAGAATCATATGGTCCTTATTTTTTAGTTTGTTTATGTGCTGAATTACATTTATAGATTTACTTATATTGAACCAGCCTTGAGACCCTGGGATAAATCCCACTTGGTCGTGGTATAAAATTTTTTTGATGTGTTGTTGGATTCTGTTTGTTAGGATCTTATTGAGTATTTTAACATCAATATTCATTAGTGGTATTGGTCTATAATTTTCTTTTCTTGTTGGGTCTTTCCCTGGTTTGAGGATCAAGGTAATGTTTGCTTCCTAGAATGTATTGGGTAATATTCCTTCTTTTTCTATATTTTGGAAGAGGCTTAGTAATATAGGTACTAGTTCTTGTTTAAAGGTTTGGTAGAATTCTGATGTAAAGCCATCTGGTCCTGCGCTTTTCCTTTTTAGGAAGATTTTGTATAGTTGATGCTATTTCAGAACTCCATATAGGCCTGTTCAACATTTCCACTTCATTCTGGCTAAGTCTTGGTTGGTGGCATACTTCCAGGTATTGGTCGATTTCTTTCAGATTTTCATATTTCTGAGAGTAGAGTTTCTTGTAGTATTCATTAAAGATTTTTTGAATTTATGAGGGATCTGTTGTTATTTCATTGTTACCATTTCTGATTGATGAAATTGGAGATTTTACTCTTTTTTTCCTGGTTAGGTTGGCCAAAGGTTTATTTATTTTATTGATCTTTTTAAAAACCAACTTTTGAATTTATTGATCTGTTGTATAATTCTTTAGTTTTCAATTTCATTTCATTCTGCTCTGATTTTGGTTATTTCTTTTCTTCTGCTGGGTTTGGGGTTGCAGTGTTCTCCCTTCTCCAGTTGCTTGAGATGTCCCATTAAGTTATTAACTTCCTCTCTTTCCGTTTTCTTGAGGAAAGTATTCAGTGCTATAAATTTCCCTCTTATGACTGCCATTGCAGTATCCCAGAGGTTCTGGTAATTCGTGTCTTGATTGGTGTTTTGTTCCAAAAATTTGGTGATTTCCTTCTTAATCTTGTCTATAACCCATCTATCCTTCAGCATAAGGTTGTTTAGCATACATGTTTTTGTATGGATATGCAGATTCCTGTTGTTATTGAGTTCAACTTTTATTCCATGGTGGTCTGAGAAGATGCAAGGAATAATTTCTATTATTTTTAATTTTCTGAGGTTAGATTTGTGGCCTAAGATGTGGTCGATTTTGGAGTATGTTCTGTGGGCTGATGAGAAGAATGTGTATTCAGTTTTGTTGAGATGAAATGTTCTGTAGATGTCTGTTAAGTACAGATGTTGACTAGTTAAGTTTAAATCTAAAATTTCTTTGCTTAGCTTCTTTTTGGAGGATCTATCCAGCACTGCTAAAAGGGGTGTTAAAATCTCCAACTACTATGGAACTGGAGGAAATCAAGTTGCTCATGTCTGTTAGAGTTTCTCTTATAAATTGAGGTGTGTTCTGGTTGGATGCATAAATATTAATAATTGAAATCTCATCGTATTGAGTATTACCTTTAACAAATATGAAGTGTCCATCCTTATCCTTCCTTATATCAGTTGGTTCAAAGGCTATTTTGTCTGCGAATTGAATTGCAATGCCTGCTTTTTTCTGTTTTCCATTTGCCTGGAGTATAGATGACTATCCCTTCACTTGAGTCTATATTTTTCTTTTAATGTAAGATGCAATTCTTGTATGCAGAAGATATCTGGCTTGAGTTTTTATATCCAGTCAGCCAAACTGTGCCTCTTTAGAGGACAATTCAAACCATTCACATTAATTGAGAATATTGTAAGCCTTTCGAGAGTCCGGTGGACATTTTTAATCCTTTTGCGACTGTGGAAGTTGGAATTTGATCAAAATTTTCTGGGTAGGTTTACTTGTGGTGGAGGATTACGCTGGTCTTTATGGAGGATAGGTCTGAGAATATCCTGGTGAGCTGGTTTAGTTATGGCAAATTTCTTCAACATGTGAATGTCATTGAAGTATTTAATTTCTCTGTCATAAATGAAACTCAGTTTAGCTGGGTACAGGATCCTGGGTTGAAAGTTATTTTGTTTTAGGAGATTAAAAGTCGATGACCATCTTCTTCTAGCTTGAAAGGTTTCAGCAGAGAGATCTGCTGTTATTCTAATATTCTTCCCCTTTTAGGTGATGGTTTTCTTTCGTCTGGCTGCTTTCAGAATTTTCTCCTTCATATTAACTTTAGTAAAATTGATTATGATGTTTCTGGGGGATATCTTATTTTGGTTGAGTCGTGTTGGAGTTCTGAGACCATCTGGTATCTGAATTTCAGAATCTCTAGGCATGTCTGGAATGTTCTCCTTCATAATCTCATGGAGAAGAGACTCTGTGCCTTGTGAAGCCACTTTGTCGCTTTCAGGGATCCCTATAAGATGAATATTATTTTTCTTCAAATTATCCCAGAGCTCTCTGAGAGAGTGATCTGTTTTTCCCCTCCATTTCTCTTCCTCTTTGAGAGTTTGGGAGCATTTGAAAGCTTTGCCTTCAATGTCAGAAATCCTTTCTTCTGCTTGCTCCATTCTGTTACTGAGGGATTCTACTGTGTTTCTCAGATCTCTGAGGGCTGCAACTTCTTATCTCAATGTGTCAAAATCTTTGGTCATTTGGTCTTTGAATTCGTTTAATTCTTGAGATATCTTTTGGGTTACTGCTTGGAATTCTGATTTGATCTTATTTACTATCCAAATTCTGAATTCCATTTCTGACATCTCAGCTATTTGTTTGTGCATGGGATCTTGTGCTGTATCTGCCCCATTGATCCTTAAGGGAGTTGATCTACTCTGATTATTCATATTCCCAGAGTTTTTCTGTTGATTTCACCTCATGATTGTTTTTCACCATTGCCTCTGGCCATCCTCAGAGATGGGGAAGTGTCTCTCCAAGATTAGACCCCACCGGGATCACTCTATTGTTGCTGAACCTTTGTAGGGAGTGACCCTGTGTAGTTCCTCTGGGGATGCCCTAGCCAGGGAGTTCTGGTTGTGGAAACAGCTCCGGAGTGTGACACACCCAGATCCAGCAACAGGGCGGGAGGTGGAGCACAGAGTTCTGGGAGTGCCTTGCACCCAGTGACTTTGGCACAGCGAGCCCAAGGCTCCAGCAGTCTCTGGCCAGGAGAAGGGTTCTGCACAGAGGTAGGGAGGGCTCCAGATGGCATGCAGTACCAGAGTCCCTGGCCAGATGCGTGGGTCAGTGTATAGGCAGGGAGGTTACAGGAGGGAGGATGCAGGGTTGCGTGGCTCCAGCAGTTCCTGGTCAAGGCATGCGGAGGGCTGGCAGGCACAGGGCGCGGGTCAGTGGTCATAGCACTGCTTTTATGGAGGTCCAGGCGGCACCAAGCCCGGCAGTTTGAGGCTGCTATAAGCTGTGATACCATGGCACTCTACCCAGGGCAACAGCCCGAGGCTCCAATTTGCCAAAACCGGTCTCACTCTGCCCCTGAGGGTTAAGGCTGTAAGGCAATTCAGTCCCCGCCTTTAGACTGTTCAGTCACTAGGTTACTAGCTCCCTCCCAATCCTTGCTCTGTGACCCTGAGGGCAGAGCTTGCCAGGGCAGTTCTCTCACAATGGCTCCCTGTGGCCCACAGCCGAATAGTACTAGCTCTATCTGGCTCAGTGGCTCAGTCTGGAGCCCTAGACAATTCCCAGAGTTCTCCGCACTCCTGCTCAAGCTCTCCCTAAGGCAGTTCAACTGAGTGCCATGTCCAAAAACAGCAAAACAGTTCACAGGTACAGCTTTTCCAGTTTGCAGTCACACTGCTGCTTGTACTTACGGCTGCCGGCGGGATTAGGTTGATCGAACACACGCAATCACTTGCCAGTTTTCCACTCCATAGTACTTATTTCGACTGAAATGAGAAAGCAACTTATTTGAGGATTTAAAAATCAAGATAGTAAGATATCATTCATTTTATTCTATGAAATTGTTTCATATAAAAGCAATTATTTTAAATGAGAAATTTTAAACTTTGTTGATTTCATGAAGTTGGAAAGAATAATATCTAAATAATACATAAACCTTATTGTCAATGCTTGAGAAAAATGATATCAGTAAGTAATATTTTCATGGAAGAATTGACAAAAATGGTATCAGTAAGTAATATTTTCATGGAAACATTTTGTTCAAACAATGCTAATGCCTGTAGAGAAAGACTGGCACTTCAGCCGAAGTTTTAGAAACATTTCTGAATGCTTGTAATTTGGCACTAAGTCACTGTATTCAATTAGCCCTGGATGATGCAATGAAAGATGTTAATACAATCAATCACTAATTCTTTTCTTCATAAGCTTTTTATTTACTACTGTCTTAGTCTGGCATGACAAAACACAGAGCATTGGATTAGACAACAGAAATGTATTTTCTTATACTTCTGGAGGCTAGAAATCCAGAATGAAGGTACTAGAAAATCTGGTTTCAGTAAGAACCCTGTCTCTGGAACGCAGATGGCCACGTTCTCTCTTTGTCTTTACTTTCTTCTCTGCATACGCAGAGAAAAAAAAAGAGATCTGCAGTATATGTTTCTCTTCATATAAGGACACCACTTCTAACAGATGAAGGATTTACCCTTATTACCTCATTTTATCTTTATTAGGACCTTTCTCCAAATACAGTCACATTGAGGGTTAGACCTTCAACACAATTCAGTCCACAAAAACTACCACAGGGAGCTGGATGTGGTGGCATGTGTCCATAGTCCTAGCCACTCAGTAGACTGAAGCAGGAAAATTGCCTGAGGCCACGAGTATTGGGCTACAGTAGGGCCTGTTAACAGCCACTGTACTTTAGCCTGGACAATATAGCAATATTACATTTCAAAAAATCAAAACCTACTATAGATAAAATAAAGCAAAAGAATTAAATAAAATGATATCTGATTATCTTGGAATTGAAATTAAAAATTGAAAGAATATTTGAACTCATTGGACAACCTGTAATTTTTTTTTTTTTTATTGTTGGGGATTCATTGAGGGTACAATAAGCCACGTTACACTGATCACAATTGTTAGGTAAAGTCCCTCTTGCAATCATGTCTTGCCCCCATAAAGTGTGACACACACCAAGGCCCCATCCCCTCCCTCCATCCCTCTTTCTGCTTCCCCCCACCATAACCTTAATTGTCATTAATTGTCCTCATATCAAAATTGAGTACATAGGATTCATGCTTCTCCATTCTTGTGATGCTTTACTAAGAATAATGTCTTCTACCTCCATCCAGGTTAATACGAAGGATGTAAAGTCTCCATTTTTTTTAATGGCTGAATAGCATTCCATGGTGTACATATACCACAGCTTGTTAATCCATTCCTGGGTTGGTGGGCATTTAGGCTGTTTCCACATTTTGGCGATTGTAAATTGAGCTGAAATAAACAGTCTAGTACCAAGTGTCCTTAAGATAAAAGGATTTTTTTCCTTCTGGGTAGATGCCCAGTAATAGGATTGCAGGATCAAATGGGAGGTCTAGTTTGAGTGCTTTGAGGTTTCTCCATACTTCCTTCCAAAAAGGTTGTAGTAGTTTGCAGTCCCACCACCAGTGTAAAAGTGTTCCCTTCTCTCCACATCCATGCCAGCATCTGCAGTTTTGAGATTTTGTGATGTGGGCCATTCTCACTGGGGTTAGATGATATCTCAGGGTTGTTTTGATTTGCATTTCTCTAATATATAGAGATGATGAACATTTTTTCATGTGTTTGTTAGCCATTCATCTATCATCTTTAGAGAAGGTTCTATTCATGTCTCTTGCCCATTGATATATGGGATTGTTGGCTTTTTTCATGTGGATTAATTTGAGTTCTCTATAGATCCTAGTTATCAAGCTTTTGTCTGATTGAAAATATGCAAATATCCTTTCCCATTGTGTAGGTTGTCTCTTTGCTTTCGTTATTGTCTCCTTAGCTGTACAGAAGCTTTTCAGTTTAATGAAGTCCCATTAGTTTATTTTTGTTGTTGTTGCAATTGCCATGGCAGTGTTCTTCATGAAGTCTTTCCCCAGGCCAATATCTTCCAGTGTTTTTCCTATGCTTTCTTGGAGGATTTTTATTGTTTCATGCCTTAAATTTAAGTTCTTTATCCATCTTGAATCAATTTTTGTGAGTGGGGAAAGGTGTGGGTCCAGTTTCAGTCTTTTACATGTAGACATCCAGTTCTCCCAACACCATTTATTGAATAGGGAGTCTTTCCCCCAAGGTATGTTCTTGTTTGGTTTATCAAAGATTAGGTGGTTGTAAGATGTTAGTTTCATTTCTTGGTTTTCAATTCGATTCCAAGTGTCTATGTCTCTGCTTTTGTGCCAGTACCATGCTGTCTTGAGCACTATGGCTTTGTAGTACAGACTAAAATCTGGTATGCTGATATCCCCAGCTTTATTTTTGTTACTAAAAACTGCCTTAGCTATACGGGGTTTTTTCCGGTTCCATACAAAACGCAGAATCATTTTTTCCAAATCTTGAAAGTACGATGTTGGTATTTTGATTGGAATGGCATTGAATAGGTAGATTGCTTTGGGAAGTATAGACATTTTAACAATGTTGATTCTTCCCATCCATGAGCATGGTATGTTCTTCCATTTGTTAATATCCTCTGCTATTTCCTTTCTGAGGATTTCACAGTTTTCTTTATAGAGGTCCTTCACCTCCTTCGTTAGGCATATACCTAGGTATTTCATTTTATTTGAAACTATGGTGAAGGGAGTTGTGTCCTTAATTAGCTTCTCATCTTGACTGTTATTGGTGTACACAAAGGCTACTGACTTGTGGACATTGATTTTATATCCTGAGACATTACTGTATTTTCTGATGACTTCTAGAAGTCTTGTGGTTGAGTCTTTGGGGTTCTCTAAGTATAAGATCATGTCGTCAGCAAAGAGGGAGAGTTTGACCTCCAATGCTCCCATTTGGATTCCCTTTATTTCCTTGTCTTGCCTAATTGTATTGGCAAGAACTTCCAGCACTATGTTGAATAGTAAAGGTGACAGAGGACAACCTTGTCTGGTTCCAGTTCTAAGAGCAAAAGCTTTGAGTTTTACTCCATTCAGTAAAATATTGGCTGTGGGTTTGTCATAGATAGCTTCAATCAGTTTTAGAAATGTGCCACCTATGCCTATACTCTTCAGTGTTCTAATTAGAAAAGGATGCTGGATTTTATCAAATGCTTTTTCTGCATCTATTGAGAGTATCATGTGATCTTTATTTTTGCCTCTGTTAATATGGTGGATAACGTTTATAGACTTGTGTATGTTAAACCAGCCTTGCATCCCTGGGATGAAGCCTACTTGATCATGATGAATGACTTTTTTGATGATAAGTTGTAATCTATTTGGCTAGGATTTTGTTGAGAATTTTTGCATCTATATTCATGAGTGAGATGGGTCTGAAATTCTCCTTTTTGTTTGGGTCTTTTCCTGGTTTTGGTATCAGGGTGATGTTTGCTTCATAGAATGTGTTGGGGAAGATTACTTCTTCCTCAATTTTTTGGAATAATTTCTGCAGTACAGGAATAAGCTCTTCCTTAAAGGTTTGATAGAATTCTGGTTTGAAGCCATCTGGACCTGGGCATTTTTTGTTGGAAGATTTTTTATTGTTTCTTTGATCTCAGTGCTTGAAATTTGTCTGTTCAGGAGCTATATTTCTTCCTGGCTAAGTCTACGGAGAGGGTGTGATTCCAAATATTGATCCATTTCCTTCACATTGTCAAATTTCTGGGCATAGAGTTTCTGGTAGTATTCAGAGATGATCTCTTGTATCTCTGTGGGATCAGTTGTTATTTCCCCTTTATCATTTCTGATTGAGGTTACTAGAGATTTTACTTTTCTATTCCTCATTAGTCTGGCCAATGGTTTAGTTATTTTATTTATTTTTTCAAAAAACCAACTTCTTGTTTCATTAATTTTCTGAATGATTCTTTTGTTTTCAGTTTCATTGATGTCTGATTCGATTTTGGATATTTCTTTTCTTCTACTGAGTTTAGGCTTAGATTGTTCTTCTTTTTCCAATTCTATAAGATCTCTTGTGAGATTGTTGATGTGCTCTTTCTGTTTTTCGAATGTAGGAATCTAAAGCGATGAATTTTCCTCTCAAAACTGCTTTTGCAGTATCCCACAGGTTTTGGTAGCTTGTGTCTTCATTGTTGTTATGCTCAAGGAAGTTAATGATTTCCTGTTCTATTTCTTCCTGCACCCATCTGTTGTTCAACAGAAGATTGTTTAATTTCCATGCCTTTGGGTGGGGTCGAGCATTTTTTTTAGAGTTGAGTTCCACCTTTAGTGCCTTATGGTCTGAGAAGATACAAGGTAAAATTTCAATTCTTTTTATTCTGTTGATATTTGTTTTGTGTCCCAGGATATGATCAATTTTGGAGAATGTTCCATGGGGCGATGAGAAGAATGTATATTCTTTATCTTTGGGATGGAGTGTTCTATATGCGTCTATCAAGCACTGTTGTTCTAGGGTCTCATTTAAATCTCTTATATCTTTGTTTAATTTCTGTTTAGAGGATGTGTCGAGCTCTGTAAGAGGAGTGTTAAAGTCCCCTGTTATTATGGTATTATCAGATATCATATTGCTCAGACTGAGTAAGGTCTGTTTCAAGAATCTGGGAGCATTTAAATTGGGTGCATAAATATTTACAATTGAAATGTCTTCTTGTTGTATTTTTCCCTTGACCAAGATAAAGTGACCATCTTTGTCTTTTTTGACTTTAGTTGCTTTAAATCCACACGTATCTGAAAATAAGATTGCAACTCCTCTTTTCTTCTGAATTCCATTTGCCTGAAAAATTGTCTTCCAACCCTTGACTCGGAGCTTTAATTTGTCTTTTGAAGCCAGGTGTGTTTCTTGCAGACAGCAAATGGATGGCTTGTGTTTTTTAATCCAGTCAGCCAATCTATGTCTCTTCAGTGGGGAATTCAAGCCATTAACATTTATTGAGATAATTGATAAGTGTGGTGGTATTCTATTCGTCTTATTTTGTGAGAGTCCATTGCTTAGTTTTATCTTTTGCATCAGTGTGGAGGTTAGGTTCTGTCCTTTCATTTCTGAGTTCTTACTTTGCTGCTGATCCATTGTGGTGGTCAGTGTGCAGAACAGGTTGAAGTATTTCCTGTAGAGCTGGTGTTGTTGTGGCGAATTTCCTCAATGTTTGTATATCCGTAAATGATTTGATTTCTCTGTCAATTTTGAAGCTTAGCTTAGCAGGGTTCAGAATTCTGGGCTGGAAATTGTTCTGTTTAAGTAGATTAAAGGTAGATGACCATTGTCTTCTTGCTTGGAAAGTTTCATTAGAGAAGTCTGCGGTCACTCTGATGGATTTGCCCCTGTAGGTCAACTGACGCTTACTCCTGGTAGCTTGCAGAATCTTTTCTTTTGTCTTGACTTTGGACAGGTTCATCACAATGTGTCTTGGAGAAGCTCGGTTAGAGTTGAGGCGACCTGGGGTCTGATAGCCCTCTGAAAGCAGTGTGTCAGAATCTTTGGTGATATTTGGGAAATTTTCTTTTATAATATTCTCTAGTATGGCTTCCATTCCTCTGGGGCATTCTTCTTCCCCTTCTGGGATTCCTATAACTCGTATGTGGGATTGCTTCATAAAGTCCCATAATTCTGACAGTGAACGTTGTGCTTTCTCTCTCTTCTTTTCTGCCTCTTTTACTATCTGAGTTATCTCAAGAACTTTGTCTTCTACCTCTGAAATTCTTTCTTCTGCATGGTCTAACGTGTTGCTGATACTTTCCATTGCATCTTTATGTTCCCTAATTGACTGTTTCAGTTCCTTCAGCTCTGCTATATCCTTTTTGTATTCTTCATATCATTCTTCTCTTATTTGATTCTGTTTTTGGATTTCCTTTTGGTTATTTTCTACTTTATTAGCAGTTTCCTTCATTGTTTCCCTCATTTCTTTCATTGTTTTCAACATATGTATTCTAAATTCCCTTTCTGTCATTCCTAACATTTCTTTATAGGTGGAATCATCTGCAGTATCTACCTCATGGTCCCTTGGCAGGGTTGTTCTGGACTGGTTCTTCATGTTGCCTGGAGTTTTCTGCTGATTCTTCCTCATTAGTGATTTCTTTTATCTGTTTCCTTGCCCTAATTTTCCTTTCACTTCCTCTTGCTCTTTAAGTTCTCGTGCCTGTGGACTAAGGGTTACAGGACCAGAAGGGTGAGAAGGTTGAAGAGCAAGAAAGGGATGAAAGAATGGAGGACCGAGTGATAGGAAAAATAGAGAAAGGAGAGGGGGTGGGTAAAAGGAATATTGACAAAAAGAAGAGAGGCACAGAAAGAGGGAGAGCAATATAGGTGTACAGCAGGGTACTTCGACACAACCTTAAAAAGAACCCACCTTCTGGGGGTGCCCAGTTGGTTGGTTCCCTTGAGGTCAGCAGCTCTTTGCTAACCTGATCAGACACAGTACCCCACCTCCACCAAGTAGACAGGAAAGACAAAAATGCTATAAATCAAACCAAAACAGGCAAACAGAAAACTTTACGAGATAAAATTGGGTGAAAAACCAAATATTAGCAGTAGAAACACTAGCAAAAATGAAGTTCTAATTATTGTAAGAGACAGCAATGGGAAATTATGATTAAACTAGAAAAATTGAGAAAGAAAAAGGATCTGTATGGAAAAGGTTGAGCTTAAAAAACAAAACAACATCAACAACATCAAAATAAACAAAAAAAAACAACCAAACCAAAAAACAAAGAAACAAAAAAGAAAAAAAAAACCACAATCGAAAACAAAGCAGTATGTATATGCTATTGAGTATTGTCTGGGCAACACGTGGTCTTCTGGGGTATGAGATGTTAATCACAGTTCTGATGACTGGAGGCTGCTGATTTCTGAAACCCCAGCAGGTAGACACCCTAAATCTCTCTTCAGCCCACTTGAAAGGCACTTTGAACTTGTAAACTTGCTGAGCAGAAGCTTTCCCAGGGAAGTACTTGTCACTGGAATCACTGCTGAAGTGGCTATCCACTTACCCAGTGTGCCAAAACTGGTCTCACTCTGTCCCTGAGGGTTAGGGCTGCAAGGCGGCTCAGACCCTGCCCTTTGGCTACTTGGTCGCTGGGTTACCAGCTCCTACCCAGTTCTAGCTCTGAGACCCTGAGGGCAGAGCTTGCCGGGGCAGATCGCTCACAATGGCTCCCTGTGACCCACAGCCAAACACTATTAGCTCCGTCTGGCTCAGCGGCTCAGACTGGGGCCCTAGACAACAGCCAAAGTTCTCCGCACTCCCGCTCAGGCTCTCCCCAAGGCAGTTCAACTGAGTGCCAAGTCCAAAGACATGAAAACAGTTCACAGGTAAGGCCTTTCTGGTTTGCAGTCTCGCTGCTACTGAACTTACAGTTGCGGGCGGGTTTAGACGGATTGAACACACGTGACCACTTGCCGGTTCGAGGGGTGATGATAGGCAGATCCCACCAGCCAGAGATGCCTGGAGTCCTATCTCCCCAGACTCACAGTGCCCAGATGCAAGGAAGCTGTTACACAGCCGTCATCTTGCTCTGCCTCCCCAATAGAAAGCCAACCTGTAATGTTATAATGCAAAGAGACCTTGGAAAGTCTGTGCTCACTTTAACATAAATTGTGAAATGGCAGTAAACATTTGGAAAATACAAAAAGAATTTAGAGATTAGACTTAATAAATAATACTCCAATAGTGATATCTATATTTTCTGTGTCTTTACAAGAAATGTTTCTATTAAACCAATAATTTAATTTAATAATCAATAAATGCAATTAAGCATTAAAGATTAAATAAAAGAAACTATAGAAGCAAGGAAATATATGCAATTAAAACAAAACAAATCATAAATTCTATGGAAATTATTAGAATATATAATAAATTATGTAAGATAATTAAACGATCAAGCCATTTATGAACTTGTTCATATAAATCTATATAATTATAATTTAAATGACAAATTATTAAATTAATAAGTTATGTAAAAGCATAATGAATTTTTAAGTTGTTTCTATTTCTAGTTAAGTTGCTTTGACTTTGCCAAAGCAATTTGCAAGCCTCCATTGATTGAAGGTAATCAAAAATTAGTAAAGATTAATCCAATCCATTAAATAAAATATTCCATATGGAGAGGCCCAGCCAGCCCCCAGCTGTCGCAGTCAAATGCTTCCAAAGTGCTATCCATATGAGAAAGGCTATTGTGGCTCCTCTAGCCCCTGGAAATCTAGCCCCAGAAAAGCCAACTGATGGCAAACCAATAAATTGTAGACTGCAGCCAAGACTATATGAAGCAGAGACTACAGACTACCCAGTCTGTAGTGTGGAATCATAGGCAAATAAAGGGTGGATGATATTTTAAGCAACTAAGTTTGGGGGTTGTTGGTTATGTAGTAATAGATAATTACAAAAGTTCTCTATTCGATAGGTGACTTTTTTTATTTGCTACCTGTATTGTTTATACAGGCACAGCTCAGAGATACCACAACATTGTTTTCAGACCACCACAATAAAGCAAATAACATAATAAAGTGAATCATGTGAATTTTGGGGTTTCCCAAATGCCATGCTGTTTGATAGCATTTTACCTACAATAGAACTTCTTTTTTTTTGCAATTTTGGATGGGGCTGGGCTTGAACCTGCCACCCCTGTTATATGAGGCTGGCACCCTAGTCCTTGAGCCACAAGTGCCGCCCCCTACAATAGAATTTTTTCTAAAATAGGAGTCAATCCTCTCAAGCCCTGCTGTTGCTTTATCAACTAAGTTTATGTGCTATTCTAAATTGTTTGCCGTTTCAACAGTGTTTTCAGCATCTTCACCAGGATTAGATTTCTTCTCAAGAAACCACTTTCTTTGCTCATTCATAAGAAGCATTTCCTCATCCATTCATGTTTTACCATGAGATTGCAGCAATTCAGTCACATCTTCAGGCTCCTCTTCTAATTCTAGTCCTCTTGCTAGTTCCGCCACATCTGTAGTTACATCCTCCACTGAATTGCTGAACTCCTCAAAGTCATCCATGGGTTGGATGGACTTCTTGTGAGGGTTGGATCAACTTCTTACAACCTCCTGTTCACATTGATATTTTGACCTCCTCCCATGAATCACAAATGTTCTTAAGACATCTAGAATGATGAATCCTTTCCAGAAAGTTTTGTGTGGGAAACCAAACCGATTTTGCTCTGCTCTCTCACTAGAATGTGGGGTGAGGGGTTTCCCCACACAACAAGCAAGCAATCGGTTCTGTAGTGGACACCAGCTGAGTGTTCTTCAATTCAATTATGACACTATCTAGCTGGAATAGCATCAGATCTAGATCCCCCAGGTTGAAGGCTCATTTCCCAGTACCTCAGTTCTCATGCCAATCTCAAGACCCAGGTTATTTTACTTGTGTTTCTGACTGACCAGCCATAAACTGAAGATCCCATGACCCACCTCCTCAGTTTCAATTAATTTTACCAGAACAGCTCACAGAACTCAGGGAAACACTTACTTACATTTACCTGTTTATTATAAAGAATATTACAAATGATACAGATGAAGAATGCACAGCATGAGATATGGTGGAAGGGGTACAGAGCTTCCATGCCCTCCCCAGGCGTGCCCCCTCCAGGAATTTCCTCAAGCTCAGCTGTGTAGAAGCTCTCAGTGCCTTTTGTGGTGACTTCATTAGCATGACTGACAACCATGTAGAAATGCGATTGGACAAAAAGGGTCTGATCTAATACTAATAGCCTGAGTACAAAAAACCAGCAAGCCCTGTCTGTTCAGATTCTTCTTGATCTCTCTGTGCAGCATTCCTTCCTCCCAGCTGAGGCAGGACCCCTTCTGAAATAACCCACAATCAGACAAGGTCGGTCAGGGAATTTTCTTATGGCCTGTTCCAAGACAGAAAGGGGAAGGAAGATTCCTGCTTTGGGGAGAAAAGGGTACCGGTGAAAGGAGGCCTGGAGAAGGTTAGAGAGCGATTCTGTTTTCTGAGGCCTATAACACCCCCAAAATTATAACAAACAACTGTGTTTCACTTTTCTCTCTCTGAAGCTGCTCTGAAGCTCTTTCCAGAACCAAGGACAAAAGACCAACTACTTTAATAAAAGATACTTTTATTATTTTAATCACTTGGGAAATAATAAGGGCTATGGGAATCATGAGCCAAGAACCATGGATGAAATATATATAGTACATATATATTTCTCATTATATCCCAGTTTAATTGACTTTGCATAGACCCATCAGAGGAATCACTATTAGGGAAGCCTTGTGAAATGTATTTCTTAAATAATAAGACTTAAAAATGCTCCTTAATTCATGAACTACAGAATGGATGTTGTGTTAGCAGGCATGAAAACAACATTCACCTGCTGTGTATCTCCATCAGAGCTCTTGGGTGACTGGGTGAATGGTCAATGAGCAGAAATACTTTGAAAGGAATCTTCTGAGCCTTAGATCTCAACAGAGGACTTAAAATATTCAGTTAACCACACTGTAATAAAGGTACTGTCAGTCAGGCTTGATAGAGCATAGGCAAAGTAGATTTAACATAATTCTTAACGGATTTTCAGAATGATAAATGAGTACTGCCTTCAACTTAGAGTCACTAGCTGCACTGGCCCCTAACAGCAGAGTAAGCTTGTCTTTTGAAGCTTTGAAACCAGTCATTGACTTCTCCTCTATAAAAGTCCTAGATGGCATCTTCTTCCAGGCTGTTTCATCTGCACTGCAAATTTGTTGTTTAGTGTAGCCACCTTTTTCAATGATCTTAGCTACATCTTCCAGACAACTTGCTGCAGTTTCTACACCAGCACTTGCTGCTTCACCTTGCACTGTTACGTTATAAAGATGGCTTCTTTCCCTAAACCTCATGAACCAAACTCTGCTAGCTTGAAACTTTTCTTCTGTAGCTTCCACTCCTCTTTCACCCTTCAGGGAACTGAACAGAGTTAGGACCTTCCTCTGACTTAGGCTTTTATTTACAGGAATATTGAGGCTGATTTGATCTTTTATCCAGACCATAAAAATCCTTCTCCATAACAGCAATAAGGCAGTTTCACTTTCTTATCATTTGTGTGTTCAGTAGAGTAACATTTTTTTTACTTTTTTTTTAATTATTTTTTATTAAATCACAACTTTGTACATTGATGCATTTATGGGATTCAGGATACTGCTTTGATGTACAATGTGAAATGTTTACATTGAACTAAGTAATACATCCTTCACAATTATACTCATTTGTTAATAGTTTCAAAATGTACCATTGCATCATGTACATTAGGTGAGGTCCACCCAAAATATCCTCCCTCCTCCCATATCCCCCCTCCCCCTCTCTCCTCTTCCCTTCTACTTTCTGGACTATAGTAGTTTTGCCATTCTTATGAGTATGTAGGTGGTTATATATTGAGTAAATAGTAGTATTTAGTACATTGGATACTTTTTTTTTCCATTTTGAGATACTTTACTAAGAAGAATCTGTTCCAGCTCCATCCAGGTAAACATAAAAGATGTGATATCTCCATCCTTTTTATGGATGCATAGTATTCCATGGTGTACATATACCACAATTTGTTAATCCATTCATGGGTCAATGGGCACTTGGGCTGTTTCCATGTCTTGGCTATTATGAATTGGCCTGCAATAAACACTCTGGTGCAAATGTTTTTGTTGTAAAATAATTTTTGATCACCTGGGTATATATCTAGTAGAGGAATTGCAGTATCTAATGGTAGGTCTATTTTTAGTTCCTTGAGTGTTCTCCAAACTTCCTTCCAAAAAGGTCGTATTAGCTTGCATTCCCACCAGCCATGTAGAAGCATTTCCTTCTCTCCGCATCCATGCTAACATCTCTGGTTTGGGGATTTTGTGATGTGGGCTAATTTTACTGGAGTTAGATGATATCTCAAAGTGGTTTTGATTTGCATTTCTGTGATGATTAAGGATGATGAGCATTTTTTCATGTGTTTGTAGGCCATACACCTGTCTTCATCGGAGAAGTTTCTGTTCAAGTCTCTTGTTCATATAGAAATAGGGTTATTTATTCTTTTCTTATTGATTACTTTGAGTTCTCTGTAGATTCTAGTTATCAGACCTTTGTCAGAAGCATAACCTGTGGAAATCTTCTCCCATTCTGAAGGTTGTCTGTTTGCTTTACTTACTGTGCTCTTGGCTGTGCAAAAGCTTTTTAGTTTGATCAGATCCTAGTAATGGATTTTTGGTGTTGTTTCAACTGCCCATGGGGTCTTCCTCATAAAATATTCTTCCAGGCCAATTTCTTCAAGTGTTTTCCCCACAATCTCTTCTAGTATTGTTATAGTTTCATGTCTCAAGTTTAAATCTTTTATCCAGTGAGAATCAATTTTTGCTAATGGTGAAAGGTGGGGGTCCAGTTTCACTCTTCTACAGGTCGCTAGCCAGTTCACCCAGCACCATTTGTTAAAAAGTCTTTCCCCCACTTAATATTTTTGATAGACTTGGCGAAGATCAAATGATAATAAGTAGCTGGGTTCATCCTTGGTTCCCTATTATGTTCCATAAATCTACCTCTCTGTTTTTGTGCCATAACATTCTGTTTTGATCACTATAGATGTATAGTATAGCCTGAAGTCTGGTAATGTGATACCTCCTTTTTTGTTCTTATTTCTGAGTAATGTATTTGCTATTCAAGGTTTTTTCTGATTCCATATAAAACAAAGTACTTTTTTTCAAGTTCTTTAAAGTATGACAATGGTGCTTTAATGGGGATTGCATTAAATCTGTAGATTGCTTTGGGTAGTATGGACATTTTAACAATGTTGATTCTTCCCAGCCATGAGCATAGTATGTTTTTCCATTTGTTAACATCTTCAGCTATTTCTTTTCTCAGAGTTTCATAGTTCTCTTTATAGAGATCTTTTGCATCCTTTGCAGGTAAATTCCCAGATATTTCATCTTCTTTGGCATTATTGTAAGAGGAATAGAGTCCTTGATTGTTTTTTCAGCTTGTCTATTGTTGGCATATATAAAAACTACTAACTTTTAAGTGTTGATTTTGTATCCTGAGACACTGCTGTATTTCTTCATCACTTCTAAGAGTTTTGAAGTTGAGTCCTGGAGATTTTCCAGGTATAGGATCATATCATCAGCAAAGAGTGAGCATTTTATCTCCTTTCACCCTATTTGGATACCCTTGATCACTTTCTCTTGCCTGATTAAGATGGCTGAGACTTCCATTACTATGTTGAATAGCAGTGGAGACAGTGGGCATCCTTGCCTCATTCCTGATCTGAGTGGAAATGTTTTCAATTTTACACCATTCAATATAATATTGGCTGTGGGTTTGCTATAGATAGCCTCTATAAGTTTAAGAAATGTCCCTTCTATGCCTATTTTCTTAAGAATTCTGATCATGAAAGGAGGCTGGATTATCAAAGGCTTTTTCTGCATCAATTGGGAGAATCATGTGGTCTTTGTTTTTTGTTTTATTGATCTCATATATTATATTTATAGATTTGTGTATGTTGAACCAACCCTGTGACCCTGAAATAAAACCAACTTGATCATGGTGTATAATTTTTTTCATGTGTTGTTGAATTCTGTTTGCTAAGATCTTATTGAATATTTTTGCATCAATATTCATTAATGATATTGGTCTATAATTTTCTTTCATTGTTGGATCCTTTCCTGGTTTGGGTATCAGGGTGATATTTGCTTCATAGAATGTGTTGGGAAGTAGCCTTTCTTTTTCTATGCTTTGGAAAAGGTTATATAATATAGGTACTAGTTCCTCTTGAATGGTTTGATAAAATTTGGATGTGAAGCCATCTGGTCCTGGACTTTTCTTTTTAGGGATATTTTGTATTGTTGATGCTATTTCAGTGATTGATTTAGGCCTATTCAAAATTTCTAATTCTTTCTGGTTGAGTCTAGAAAGGTGGCGTGCTCCCAGGTATTGGTCCATTTCCTTCAGATTTTCATATTTCTGGGAATAGAGATTTTTTTTTTTAGTAATCATTAAGGATTTTTTGAATTTCTGAAGTGTCTGTTGTTATTTCTCTTTTATCATTTCTGATAGATGATATTAGAGATTTCACTTTTCTATTTCTGGTTTGGTTAGCCAAAGATTTATCAATTTTGTTAATCTTTTCAAAAAACCAACTTTTTGTTTCATTGATCTTCTGAATGATTCTTTTGTTTTCAATTCCATTTAATTCTGCCCTAATTTTGGTTATTTCTTTTCTTCTGATGGGTTTGGGGTTGGAATGTTCTTCCTTTTCCAGTTACTTGAGATGATCCATTAAGTTGTTGGCTTCCTCTCTTTCTGTTTTCTTGATGAAGGCTTCCAATGCTATAAATTTCCCTCTTAGGACTGCCTTTGCAGTGTCCCAGAGGTTTTGAAAATTTGTGTCTTCATTATCATTTTGTTCCAAAGATTTGGTGATTTCCTTCTTAATCTCGTCTTTGACCCAGCTATTATTCAGCCTAAGATTAGTTTCCATCACTTTGTTTGTGAAGATTCCCATTGCTGTTGACTTCAGCTTTTATTCGATGGTGGTCTGAGAAGATACAAGAAGTAATTTCTATACTTTTAAATCTGCTGAGGTTAGACTTGTGTCTTAGGATATGATCTATTTTGGAGAATGACTCATGGCTATGATAAGAATGTATATTCAGTTTTATTATGGTGAAATGT
Organism: Nycticebus coucang; assembly: GCF_027406575.1. Taxonomy (NCBI): domain Eukaryota; kingdom Metazoa; phylum Chordata; class Mammalia; order Primates; family Lorisidae; genus Nycticebus; species Nycticebus coucang. The sequence goes on from NC_069789.1 coordinate 35,339,656, forward strand.
TCTGTAGAAGTCTGTAAAGTCCATTTGTTCTAGGGTCAGGTTTAAGTCTAATATTTCTTTGTTTAGTTTCTTCTTGGAGGATGTATCCAAAACTGTCAAAGGGGTGTTAAAATCTCCAACTATTATAGTGCAGGAAGATATCAAGTTGTTCATATCCATTAGGGTCTGCTTTATGAATTGAGGAGCATTCTGGAAGGGTGCATAAATGTTCATTATCGAAATCTCTTCATGTTGGGTGTTTCTCTTGATGACTATGTAATGACTTTCCTTATCTTTCTTTATCTTTGTTGGTTTAAAGCCAATTGTATCTGCTACTAAAATTGCAACCCCTGCTTTTTTCTGGTTTCCATTTGCCCATATTATAAAAGTCCATCCCTTCACCCTGATTCTATTTGTATCCTTTAAGGTAAGCTGAGATTCTTATATAGAGATGATATCCAGTCTGAGTTTATGTATCCATTCAGCCAGCCTGTGCCTCTTTAGAGGACAATTTAAACCATTCACATTAATGAGAGAACGGATAAACCTGGTTTTTTTGGGTGTCATGATTTTTAGATGTCCAGTGGACATTTTTAATCCTTTCACCACTGTGGAATTTGGGTTTTGTTCAAAAATTTCTGGGTGAGTTTACTTTGAAGGTAGAGCATTGCGCTGGTCATTGCAGAGGATGGGTCTGAGAATATCCTGGAGAGCTGGTTTAGTTATGGCAAATTTCTTCAATGTGTCTATGTCATTAAAGTATTTGATTTATCCATCACAAATGAAACTCAATTTAGCTGGATAGAGGATCTTGGGCTGGAAGTTGTTTTGTTTTAGGAGACGGAAGTTTGATGAGCATCTTCTGGCTTGAAACATTTCAGCTGAGAGATCTGTTAATGTGATATTTCTCCCTTTTTAGGTGATGCTTTTCTTACATCTGACTGCTTGCAGAATTTTCTCCTTCATTGTAACTTTGGCAAAGTTAATCACAATGTGTCTAGGAGATGCTTTATTTGGATTGAGTCTTGCTGGGGTTCTGAAACTGTCTGCTATCTAAAGTTCTGTATCTGTTGCAATGCTTGGGAAATTCTCCTCCAAAATCTCTTGGAGTTGAGCATCTGTGCCTTTAGGATCATCCTCTTCTCCTTCAGGAGTTCCTATAAGACAAATGTTTGATCTTTTGGAGTGATCCCACAACTCTCTCAGGGAATGATCAATTTTTGCTCTCCATTTGTCTGCCTCTTTGAGTGTTTGGGAACATTTGAAAGCTTTGTCTTCAGTTTCAGAGATCCTTTCTTCTGCCTGATCAACTCTATTAGTGAAGGATTCTACTGTATTTTGGAGCTCCTCAACTAACTTTTTCATTTCCTTGAGCTCTGCTCTCTTTTCTCATTATGTGACTTGGGCTTTGAATTCATTAATTTCTTGAGACAACTTTAAAACTACTCTTTGGAATTCAATTTCTATCTTTTCTTCCATTCTATTTATCTTATTTGCAATCCATATTCTGAATTCAATTTCTGACATTGCTGCCATTTGTCTGTGCATGGCATCTTCAGTTGTATCTCCTTTGTCATTTCTTGGGGGGTGGGTTGATCTACTCTGGTTATTTATGTTGCCATAGTTCTTCTGTTGGGCCCACATCATGTTTATTTTCCACTTTTTGGTTATTAGAACTGGTAGGGTGAGATTGAATTGGGGTTCCCAGGTAGTAGAGATAGCCCCTTACCAAAGCTCCAGGCTTTGTAATTGTGGCTTATCTCCTACAACCTTACAAAGGCCCCTTTCAGAGATTTGGCTGGAGACTCTGAAGACCTACTTGGTGAGATAGCACAAGCTAACTCTGTTTTGATATCAGCCAACCTCTACCCTATCCTAAGAAACTACAGTATTAGATTTAAATCTCAACTGTGAAGAGATACAAACAGCTGTAGTGCCCAGCCCCTACCCTTCAGTTCTTTCCCGCTATAGAACTTCGAAGCTCAACCTCAGAATGTCCCTGAGTGGACAGCCCCAGACACAGGTTCTGACAAAATTGTCTCATGCAGTACTAAACCAGCCCAGCAGAGAAGGAGTCAAGGGTCTCCAACAGCACAATTGGAGACAGATCCACACTCCCACCCGCCAGACTCAGTCCACACTATTGTCCGCTTCTCTGCTCACAGGCTCAGCTGGGGCCGAGGGCAATGTCCCTGCCCACCAGTCGCAGTCCACACACAGCTAGCCTCTGCTTGCCAGACCAGTTGGAGTCCCCACCTACCAGTTTCAGTCCACTGCCTGGAAGGCCTCTGTTCACAGACTCTGTTATAGTCAGGGTACCACACTCTGCCCACAGGTCTCAGTCCTCACCTGGTAAGCCTCTGCTCACCAGCCCTGCTGGAGGCAGTGGACCACACCCTAGCCCTCAGGTCTTGGTTCACACCCAGTAAGCCACTGCTAAAGGGTTCTGTTGGAAATCAGGGGACCATGCCCTTGCTCTCAGGTCCCAGTCCAAGCCTATCAAGCTTCTGCTTGCAGGCCCAGCAGGGGCTGGGGACCAGCCCTGTCTGCTAAAGTCAGTCCACACAGGGCAACCACTTTTGTTGTGGGTGCAGTCAGAGCTGGGGGTTCTGCACCTTATCCCACCATATACAGCCCGAACTGAGGGTCAACACTACCACTGGCCAGGCATAGTCATAACCAGGGGACTGTTCCTCCTCCCGTTGAGTGTCCCTTTATTCCTACACCCTCTTTCTTACCCGTTAGTCACAGATTCTGTCCTGATGGTTGGTGGTCCACACTATGCCCAGGTCTCTCAGGACAAGACCAAACACTCTATGCTCTGCAGGTGGCAGAATTTCAGACTGCTATGCAAGGGGGAAAGGGTGGACTGGGAGTTTGGATTTGTGGGGGGAAAATATCTGTTCAATTTTATGCCTGACGGGGTGATGTCTAGGGAGAAAGAGACCTGGAGTTCAGAAGCTCTCTCAGCAGGTAAAATGAGAGATCTTTTGTTCCCTGCTCATTCACAGATAGCCTACAGCAGGCCTCCTGCTTGGGGGAGGGGTCGCTCATCCTCTAGTCAATAGGCTTTGTACCTGTAATTTGTTTTCTTGAATGCTCTTCCTTGGAGTTGCCAAATTTCTTTCTTGGCTCGGCTCCCCATCTTTGGCTTCATAAAGTCCAATTCCATGCAGTTTTTCTTCCTCTGCTCAGGAACCTCTTAGAGTAACATTTTAAATTTCTTTCATAAACTTTTCCTTTGCATTTACAACTTGACTGATTGAGGCCTACCTTTCAGCCTGTCCTCGCTATCAGCATGCCTTCCTCACTAAGTCTCATCATTTCTGGTTGCTTTTGATTTTACATCAAAGATGTTCATGTGAACACTTGGGGGCCATGCTAGGAAAGGGTAAGTGTAGAATGAAGCAGATCCTCTTATAGCTTAAGTCAGTGATTTTCAACCTGTGTGCTGCAACAGAAAGGGATCTTAGGTGTGCTGTGAAAATTTATACAGATCATTAATTAAATTATTTTCAAAATAAGTTCAAAGCACAGTAAGTATGTTCTTTTATTCACTCTTTTTGGGGGAGGATCCACATAATTTAAGTGGCCATGGAAGTTTAATTATAGGTTCAAGTATGCCATGAAATAAAAAAGGTTGAAAAGTACTGTGTTAGTTGAGATATACCTCCAGATCCTAAACCTCTGTTTGCTCTAATTCCCACACTTGTTCAGGCCCTTTCCAGAGAAGCAGAGACACAAACACTCTGGAAACTGGATCAGAGTACAGTGGCCAGGCCACTTTGGCCAGGCTTGGGTCTAGGAGTCACTTGTCCTCAGGCTACAGAGTACTTTTTGTTTTGTTTTATTGTAGTAAAATATATACGACATAAAATTTACCATTTTAAACATTTTTAAGTGTTTAGTTCTGTGGCATTAAGTACCTAATTATTGTGCAACCATCACCATCATCCATCTCCAGAATTTTTTCATCCTTCCCAAACTGAAATTCTATTCCCATTAAACAATAACTCCCCAGTTTCCCCTTCCCTCAACCCCTGATAAGCTTCTACTTTCTGTCACTTTGAATATTATGACTACTATGGAATACCATGTAAGTTGAATACCACCCGGCCATATAACCCAGCTCTTTACAAGTCTATCTCCCTCTATAAACTGGAAGTTCTTGACATTAGAGACTTTGAATTCACCTTTGAATTCCCAATACCCCTCCCAGGGTCTGGCATAAAATATGTATTCAATGAATGTTCAATGAATGAATGAATGAATGCAGTTATCATGGTCTGATTGGTGTTGTAATTATCTTTTAAACAAACTGGGTGTGTCTAACTTTAACTTATTTACCTTGAAGCACTTACCACTCTGCAGACACAAAGGACAGAACACAACTCCTGCCTGCAGAAGCTTAAAATCTAACAGCCACACACAGAAGCCATCTATTAAACAGCAACAAAGGAGAGCAAATATCTGTGGAGGGACCTAGCACAAAGCACTGAATATAGAGAGAGATGTACAATCTCTATGTTCAATACAAGTTTATTTCTAAATTGCTGACTTTCTGCAATGACAAGTGGCTGTGGCAGTAAGCTACCTAGACATTGTTTTTATTTTTTTAATTGACAAATAATAATTGTACATATCCATGAGGGTACAAAGTAATGTTTTGATACATATAATGATAGTGATCGGTTCAGATAATTAGCATATGCATCATCTCAAATATTGATCATTTCTTTGTATTGGGAACATTCAGTATCAGTGGAGATATTTTTAACCAAACTGAATCAGATGACAAGCTAGTTGGAAAGTTTTGAGCTTCCTACTTTCAAGCTGTGTAACTTTAGGCATGTCACTTAATTTCTCTATAGCCTGCAGATGTGTATCAGCTCTGACCTGAAAATCAGGTACAGTCCAGCTTGACTTGTCCAGACAGGACCCAGCAAATGAATAAGCTGTGTTGTTGCCAAAAAAAGTGCAACAGAGTGGAGCTGGGGATGGAAATGGGGGAGCACCTCTAACCACAGAACTGAGACTTTCAGAGTCCTCGAGCCAGGGAGGCAGAGTAATGGGATGCAGCCTCCTGCTTGCATTTCCCACTCATCTAAATGTCATCTTCCTGAGAACACTGCCTTCTGCAGAAATTAAGTGATTTTCCTATTATTAGCACCACTAAACAGGCACTGTAAACAGATCCCCCCAAAATAAGCCTTTCTTAGAAACACCCTATTTAGTTCTAGGCTCTGGCCCCTTCCATACCTGGATATGCATCATCTATTTTAACAATATTGCCTAAAAGGCAGCTTTCAAGGGAATGTCTCACTCAGAATCCATGGAGCTGGAATAGGTGAGCTTGTTGGTGTGTGCTGGAGATCAGAATGCCCACACCTCCCCAGCATCAGTCCTCAGACCTAGCTCTCCTGTTTGGCCCACTGCCCTCCTAAAAACACTGACTCTCAGTAGACAGAGCTGGACATTGTTATTAACATAATAATTCTGTAATATAAGCTGACCACCCAAGGGACTATAATCAACTGGTCAATATATGGAGGTGATTAACATTAGGAACTAGGCCTACTGTGCTGATACATACATGTCCAATCTATGAAAATTAGGTCAATTTAAGGAGATGGTCAGTGTAAGGATATGGTCAACTGTGGAGGTTCTACTGTATTTTTTTATTCTGATTTGCTAATTACAATAGGAAAGTCAAGGGCTTGAGTTTTCTGTCAGATGTGAATATATCTTCCCACTCTTCAGTGGACCATGAGTTGGTGCACCATTCTTCATGACAATTTCAAGCGTTCTGCAGAAAAGCTGAGACTACTAAGTTTAACCCTACAGATAATGAGCCTGTATCTCACAAGATTAATGTTAAATCTAATTTAGAGTCTGACTTTTACTGCCATGATTTCCTTTCCCTTTTTGTTCCCCTCCTAGGCACTGACTTAGACATGTCCTGAGAGTTTTCTCTCTTCTCAATGACTTCTTCTTTCCTATATTCCTGGGTTTGAATAGAATCTTAAAAACTGTGAGGGACTTAATTATTCAATTTTTTCAGTTCATGTAAAAGATGCCTGAAACCATTATAAAGATCAGAGTGTCTGTACACACACATGCATGCACACAAAAAACACATACACTTAGAGAACAAAGAAGCTTTCACTCTGCAATAAAAACAAGTCCTGGAAGTCTCATCTGAGTAAGGTCATGTCATCATGACCCTATCAGATAATGACAGCCACTGTTTATGTGTTCCATGAAAGCAGTTTATAAATAGTGGTTATTAATAATCAATGTTGTTTGCTTCCTGGGCACCAGATCCTGTGCAAGCTCTTGCCTTGCATTGTCTCCTTTGATTATCACACTCTGACTGTAGGTATTACCTTCCCTATTTTACCAATGAGAAAATGGAGACTTAGAGAAATTAGACACTTTCCCAAAGTCACAGTAAATAGCAAAGCTAGCTAGGATTCATGTCCAAATCTGACTTTAAAGACTAAGCTGTAAACCTCCCTCCCTGTACCCCAGAGGTAAAGGCATAAGGGTGCTGGCTTCCTGGAAATAGAACCTGAGTGTGAATAGCAACTTAAGCTTTGGAGAATAAAAATGGGCTATTTTATAGTACAGTTTCTGAGAGTTATAAAACAAATTCTCCAATTATACATGATCAGTTTGTGGTCTCTCCTGATCATTAGAAATGGGCCTCCAAGAAACTCATCTCCCCAATGAGACCAACCTCTTCCATATGCCATTTGTAAGACTCAAAGGTACACAGAGAAGTTAAGTAACTGGCAAGGACACACAGCTAGCAAATAGTGGGGTCAGTATTCAAACCCAGGCAGTCCCACTTCAAGGCTGGTTCCCAAACCTTGTACATCACAAAGGAGCCTGAGCTAATTACCATTAGTTATCCAAATGACTTCACAGTTCACAGAAAACAGCATCCTGGATAGAGGAGAGACTTTGTGGAGGAGCTGACCATTCAACCACCTCTAGAAGAGTAGGAAGATTTAGATATGTGAGGAGGCACCAGTGCCAATGTGCATGTTGGGATAGAGTTTACAGAGGATGTGAGATGGGCAGTATAACTGGAAAGGTAAATGGTGCAGCCTGGAGTGCCATCCTAGATTAAATAAAAACAAGAGAAGTTTTGTTTTATTTTCCAATTGCCTCCCATATCATGTTCCTGTAACTTTAAAGGTAGGAGCTATTTCTGAGACAAAATCCCTATAAGTCTTACAGGAAAAAAAAAAAATGCATAAATGAAGCCCCCGAAGTCCCATCAGGCTCTGGACACAGCAATCACAAATGCCACCAGCACCCATCACTTTGGTCTGGGGATGGGGGAAGAAAGGCCAAAGGTATGAGACTATGGTTTGAATGTGTCCCCCAAAAAGCAGATTTTGGAAACTTAATCTCCAATGAAACAGTGTTAGAAGGTGGGGCCTAAAATAAGCTATTTAAGTCACAGAGCTATAAATGGATTCATACTGATTATAAAAAGGACTTGAGGCTGAGAGTTCTGTCACTTGCCCTCTTTTGCCCTTCTGCCCTACCATGTGATAATACAGCAAGAAAGCCCTCACCAGATGTGGCACTATGCTTTTGGACTTTCCAGCCTCCAGAACTCTGAGATGATAAACTTCTGTTCTTTATAAATTACCCAGTCTCAGCTATTCTGTTCTACCAGCACAAAACAGACTAAAACAACATGGAAAAGAAGACTCTTTGGGACACATACACCTTCACACTCAGGTTAAGATGGAGAGTCATTACAGTGAGAAAGTAGGAAGTTACCAAGGTAAAACAACCCCAAGGAATCAGTAATCCAAAAATCTTTTATAAGATCATATGGTTGAATGTAAGCTTCGATCGTTCATCCATGTATTCAACAAACATTTATTCAGGGTCTACTGTATGCCAAGTACTATGCTGACATTTAAAAAAGGATAAGAAAGTCATGTGACTTACCTTCATTTAACCTGAGATATTCCATCTCAGCTGAGAAGACTAAACCATTATTTTGATTCAGAATGTAGACTTATAACAATAATGATACCGTATGATTCTATAACATGTTATATCTTCAAAGTGCCTCAAATTCATGATGTCAGACCTAGACAGAAAGTGAACACAGAGGTGTTGGGAATTCAGTGGCAGGCTCTGGGAATGGCACCCGGCTACATTTCTGTCCCCAAGAGTTACTTAGCTGCTTTAATATCCAGGCAGAGGTGAAGCAAAAGCAGATCCAAACTTAGAAAATTTCAACTCGTGTGTTTTGGTTTTTCTTAACTGCAATGATTTTGCTCACTTAACTGCTTTCACCTCCAAAGCTCAGACTCTTTAATCAATTCTCACAGGGATCTAGGAAGCTCATAGATATCATGATCCTCAGTAAAATGGCTCCTTAAAAAACGGGTCAGGGAAAAGGGTTGTCCTGCAGCTCAAATGCTGACCAGAAGTGAGAACAGAAATTTCCACAGCCAGCCTTTAGTCCCACAGCAGGTACCAAAAACTGAGAAGCTGGCCCCCAAAATCCAAAGTCTTTTTTTTAACCTCCCAGAAGCAGCATCAAGTCAGACCTAATAAATAAGTGTTCCCTAATGCTGCCAACAAAATGAGAAAAGTGAAAAAATCTAGCTAATTACTCAGGACATGTTGGCAGACACCTCTGCTTGTCAAATTCCTGATTGTCTAAATGGTTATTTACATCTGAATTAATGTACACTGTGGGAGTTTTAAATACTTTTTTTTATAAAGTAGCAACAAAGATCTTACCAGAAACTGAACTGTTTCCTTAAACTTCCTCTCCTCATCCCTGATTTATTCATAGGCATAAGAGATTCTGCCATAGGTCCGTGACTTTTATGCTTGGAAAGATCCTAAAAGAGAATTCTTACCCAGACACCATCATTAGAACCACTGCCATCCTCCTGACTCCCTGACCCTGAGCCTGCTCCATACCTCAAACTCCTGAAATATGCAGGTCTGAGACAAAGGCCCTAAGAAAATTCAGACCCTCTAAAATTTAAAAGAAAGACATGAAGAGAAATTAAAAATATATTATTTGCACATTCTGATTTTTTTTTCATTCATTCAATACATATCCAGTGAGACCATGCTCTGTGTCAGGATTGTCCCATTAGGTGTTGGGGACACAGACAGCCAAAGATGTGTCCAAAGATGTATGACATCAGCTCTACCCACAAGGAGCTCACAGTTCAAGGGAGGAAATATGGGGAGAGGGAATACAATAGAATATGGCAAATATTTAGGAGTGGGTAAGATTGTGCTGGCTATACACTAAAATTCAAATGACATAAACTACAACTATAAATATATTTTCTACAACTGGCTTCATCTTGTGGTCTGTCCTTAATGACAACACTAATAAACACACAAACATGCACACACACACACACGCACACACACCCCATATACAAATCTTAAATTTTTCAATAAAAAATAACTCATAGTTTTCTAGATTAGAAACATTCCTTCAGGTAAATATTCACTCATTTTCAAAATTCAAATTCCCTATCAGGTCTGCTGCCCCTTTCCAGAAGAGCTCTGGCCATCTATCCACCTTCCTATCATGATGGCATCAAACATGAGCCCTGTGGTCCACACACTGTTCCCTGGCCTCCACTGAGGTCTACTCTCATGTGGACACTGATGTCCTACCCTAGGAGTCCACTGCTGTGTGGCTGGCCACTCTAAGTGTCCTAGGATGCTACACTGGCCCCACAACCTGAAGTCCTGGGTCCTTTGTCCCAACGTATGACTCTTCTTTGCCACCTGCTCCTATTCCTTCCACATATCTGCATTCCCACTTGGACCTGTGTACATTCTGAATTCCAGAGGCAGCACATAGGGGTGGAGCAGGCCCAAAGCACCAGCCCAACCAACCTGCACCCATTCTGCTTTCTCACTAGTGCTGCCACAACAAAGTACCATAAGCTGAGTGGCTTCAAACCACAGACATTTATTCACTAATAGTTCTGGAGACTGGGTGGCGCCTGTGGCTCAAGGAGTAGGGCACCGGTCCCATATGCCGGAGGTGGCGGGTTCAAACCCAGCCCCAGCCAAAAACCACAAAAAAAAAAAAGTTCTGGAGACTAGAAGTCTAAAATCAAGTTTTCAGCAAGGCCATGCTCCTACCAAAGTCTCTGGGTACTTCTCTTGACTTTCCCAATTTCTAGCAGCTCTTGGCATTCTTCTAGTACTCTGCCTGCATCTGCATACGGCCTTCCCTGTGTCTCTTGGGAACAGACCAGGAGACCAGTCTCTAGATTCTTCTTTTCTTTTCAGGAGACCAGTCTTTATATTTGGGGCCCATCCTAAATTATCTTAGATTTCATCTCAAGATCCTTAATTAATTACATCTGCAAAGACTCTGTTTCACGTTCTGGGGTTTTGGTAAACACAAATTTGGGAAGACACTATGCAGCCAACTACACACCATGCTGTGACAATGGTCATACCAAATCCAGACTTTCTCTAAGAGGCTTGAGGTCTCATTGAGAAACAGAGTATCTACCTTAATGATCCCAAAGTCCCCAGATATCTGGTTGTTACTAGATCCCTTTTAGAAGTTTGGATCACACAAAAAGAAACAGATCATGCACACAAAAGCTTCTCTCTCTGCCCCTTTTCTCTCCCCCTTAGTACTGGGGGAGATGGTGGCTTTTCTTTATCCCATGTCTTTTCCTGAGCTCACATACTCACAATAAAACCTCCATGATCTGCACTGCATAGGCCCAGTTTGGCTCTTGCTAAGCAAGGAGAAGATTTGAGACTCTAGAAAACCTTTTCTCTTTCAACTAAGTCTGGCTTTCAAGACTAGTACTGCTTATGCATTTTTAAAAATTGAATTTCATTTGGAGTTTAAAGTTAAACTATGACATTTTTCCATAGGCCATCCTCACCTTCCTTTGAGACACTGATTCATATTGGTGTGCCAGAACTGGAGACCTTTAAGAATGAAAGAACAGTGCTTTGGTCTAACATCACCAGTATACTCAATGTGCATAGTATGTGGGGGATGAAAGTACACATGATCCCCTGTAGAACTGTGCCCTATGTATTTTCAGTCACAACATCAGCACCATACCTGGCACACAGTAGATGCTCATTATATATGTGCTAAATGAGTGTGGGGATCTGGAAGACTCAGCAATAGAGGTAACTTTCCCTCTGGAAGGGGGAAAGTGCAAAGGCAGGTAGGCACAAATGAGAGTGATGTCTCAGGAATGGTGAGGAGTCCCCGTGATAGCTGGGCAGAGGGACACGCAGCTGGAAAGTTCAGCTGTGGCAAACCCTGAAGGCCGTGAGTGATATGCTACAGAGGTGGGATTCCAATGGGAAGGAAATGGAGAGAACTGATACAGGCTGAAAATGTACTTCAAGAGCATTTCACAAAGTCATGCTTTATTGGTCCCTAACAGATCAGTTGGGAAACCAGCATGTCTTGGGGAGAGGGTCTTCTTGTGAGGCTGATGTCAGAAGATGTAGCTGTGTCATTCCTATTTTCCTAAATATTTTCCTTGGTCCTATCTTAATAGACTTAATGCTAGGGCCAACCCATGGTGGCATTTCAAAGATTCTTGTGTTCTGACCTTACACTAAGCCAAGGGAAAACACTACATGGTGAACTAGGCTGCAAACTAGGAATATTCCAAGGAAACAAATTACTTCACAACCAAGAAATGCTTCATTTTTCCAAAATGGTCAATATAAATCAAAATGCTATCTATAGATAGATAGATAGATAGATAGATAGATAGATAGATAGATAGATAGATAGATTTGTATATAAATGATATATATACACTATATATAGTATAACTGTATATATCAAATATACTATTAATATATACTATAGAGATATAGTATAACTATATCAAATGATAAATATATTTGTTCATCAAATTCAAGTTTTGTCATCCTGATGACTGCAAATGTGAATATTTTTACCAGTCTTTGTTCCATGACAAAACAGATTAGCTTCCCCAAAAAGGACTTACATCAGCACTTTTTCTCTCTCTGCCTTTTAAAAGGTGAAACATTGTCTGCTCTGGTATAAAGGGTTTGTGATAGAATTTTTTTTTCTAGTCCTGAAACAAGATAAAGCCAGTTTGTTCAAAATTAAGAAATACCTTCCTGAGGAGGAGCAAGATGGCAGCCAAGTAACAGCTTCCTTGCAACTGGGCACGGTGAGTCCAGGGAGACAAGTCTCCAGGCATCTCTGGCTGGTGGGATCTGCCAGGGAGTCAGTGAGAGACTTCTGGACCCCAGGAGGAGGACAAAAGCAGTGGAAAACTGGCAAGTAGTTGCGTGAGTTCATTTGGTTTAATCCCGCCGCAGCTGTAATACAGCAGCAGAGAAACTGCAAACTGGAAAGGCCTTAGCTGTAAGCTGCTTTGGTTCTTTTGGACTTGGCACTCATTTGAACTACCTTGGGAGAATTTGGGCAAGAGTGTGGAGGACTTTGAGTGTTGTTTAAGGCCCCAGACTAAGGCGCTGAGGCAGACAGAGCTAATAGTGTTCAGCAGTAGGCCGCATGGAGTCATTCTGGGAGAAGTGCCCCGGCAAGTTCAGCCTTCAGGGTCACAGAGCAAGGATATGCGGGAGCTAGTAATCTAGTGACTGAGCAGCCAAAAGGTAGGGACTGAGACGCCTTGCAGCCTTATCCCTCAGGGACATAAGCGAGACCAGTTTTGGCACAGTGGTTAAGTGGATAGCTAGTACAGGAGTAATCCCAGCAACAAGCACTTTCCTGGGAAAGCTTCTGCTTAGCCAAGTTTAGCAGTTTAAAGTGCCTTTTACACAGGCTGAGGAGAGATTTAGATTCTCTACCCTGCGGGGTTTGAGAAATTAGCAGAGGCCTCCAGTCTCCATCTCATACAGGTGACTCAGCATTGTGATTAACATCTCATACCCCAAAATATCACCTGTTGCCCAGACAATGTTCAGAAAGAGATATATACTGCTTTGTTCTTGGGGGTTTTTTTCTTTTTTTTTTTTTTGGTTGTCATTGTTTCGTTTTGTTTTGTTTTAATTTCAACATTTTCCCTATAGATTTTTCTTTTCTTTTTTCTTTTTTCTTTTCTCTCTTCATTTGTCTAGTTTAAATATAATTTCCCATTGTCGCCTTTTTCAATAATTACAACTTCATTTTTGCTAGTGTTTCTACCCCTATTATTTGGTTTTTCACCCAATTTTATCCCATAAAGTTTTCTGTTTGCTTGTTTTGGTTTGATTTATAGCATTTTTGTCTTTCCCCTCTACTTGCTGGAGGTGGGGTACTGTGTCTCAACAGGCTAGCAAAGGGCTGTTTACCTCAAGGAAACAACCCAACCCAGCACCGCCAGGGGTTGGGGAGGTTTTAATATTGGGTCAGAGTACCCTACTGTACACCTATATTGCTCTGTCTCCCTCTTTCTGTGCCCCTCTTCTATTTGTCAATATCCCCTTTTATGCACCCCCTCTCCCTTTTTCTTTTTTCCTTTTTTTCTCTCTCTCTCTCTCTTTCTTTTTTCCCTTCTTGCTCTTCAACCTTCTCATCCATCTGGTCCTGTACCAAAAGGATTCAATGAAACCCTGGTCCAGAGGCACAGCAACTTGAAGTGCAATAGGAAGTAAAAGGAAAAATAGGGCAAGGAAACAGATAAAAGAAATCACTCATGACAAAGAATCAGCAGAAAAATCCAGGCAACATGAAAAACAAGTCCAGAGCAACCTCCTAAGGGACCGTGAAGTAGCTACTGCAGAGGATTCCACCTATAAGGAAATGTTAGAAATGACAGAAAGGGAATTTAGAATACACATGATGAAAACAATGAAGGAAATGATGGAAACAATGAAGGAAACTTCTGATAAAGTAGAAAATAACGAAAAGGAAATCCAAAAACAGAATCAAATAAGACATGAATGATATAAAGAATATAGAAAAGATATAGCAGAGCTGAAGAAACTGAAGCTGTCAATTAGGGAACTTAAAGATGCAATAGAAAGTATCAAAAACAGATTAGACCATGCAGAAGAAAGAATTTAAGAGGTAGAGGACAAAGTTCTTGAGATAACTCCGATAGTTAAACAGGCAGAAAAGAAGAGAGAGAAAGCAGAATGCTCACTGACAGAATTCTGAGACTTTATAAAGCGTTCAAACATATGAGTTATAGGAATCCCAGAAGGAAAAGAAGAATGCCCCAGGGGAAAGAAAGCCATACTACAGAATATTACAAATGAAAATTTACCAAATATCACAAAAGATTCTGACACGCTCCTTTCAGAGGGATATTGGACCCCAGGTCACCTCAACACTAACCAAGCTTCTCAAAGATACATTGTGATGAACCTATCTAAAGCCAAGACAACAGACTCTTCAAGCTGCCAGGAATAAGCACTAGTTGACCCATAGGGGCAAATCCATCAGGGTGACTGCAGACTTCTCTAATGAAACTTTCCAAGCAAGAACACAATGGTCATCTACCTTTAATCTACTTAAACAGAACAATTTCCAGCCCAGAATTCTATATCCTGCTGAGCTAAGCTTCAAAATTGACAGAGAAATCAAATCATTTACTGATATACAAACATTGAGGAAATTCGCCACAACCAAGACCAGCTCTACAGGAAATATGTCAACCTGTTCTACACACTGACCATCACAATGGATCAACAGCAAAGTAAGAACTCAGCAATTAAAGGACAGAACTTAGCTTGCACACTGATGCAGAAGATAAAACTAAACAATGGACTCTCACAAAATAAGATGAATAGAACACTACTATACTTATCAATTATCTCAATAGATATTAATGGCTTGAATTCCCCACTGAAGAGGCATACATTGGCTGACTGGATTAAAAAACACAAGTTATCCATTTGCTATCTACAGGAAACACACCTGGCTTCAAAAGACAAATTAAAACTCTGAGTTAAGGGTTGGAAGACAATTTTTCAGACAAACGGAATTCAGAATAAAAGAGGTGTTGCAATTTTCTTTTCAGATACATGTGGATTTAAAGCAACTAAAGTCAAAAAAGACAAAGATGGTCACTTTATATTGGTCAAGGGAAAAATACAACAAGAAGACATTTCAATTCTAAATATTTATGCACCCAATTTAAATGCTCCCAGATTTTTGAAACAGACGTTATTCAGTCTGAGCAATATGATATCCTATAATCCCATAAGAACAGGGGACTTTAACACTCCTCTTACAAAGCTAGACAGATCCTCTAAACAGAAAATAAACAAAGATATAAGGGACATAAATGAGACCCTAGAACAACTGTGCTTGATAGATGCATGTAGAACACTCCATCCCAAAGGTAAAGAATATACATTCTTTTCATCATCTTTTCATCATCATCATGGAACATTCTCCAAAATTGATCACACCCTAGTACACAAAGCAAACCTTAACAGAATCAAAAGAATTGAAATTTTACCTTGTATCTTCTCAGACCAAGAGGCACTAAAAGCGGAACTCAATTCCAACAAAAACATTAAACCCCGCACAAAGGCATGGAAATTAAACAACCTTCTGTTGAATGACAGTCGGGTGCAGGAAGAAATAAAACAGGAAATCACTAACTTCCTTGAGCATAACAACAATGATGACACAAGCTACCAAAACCTGTGGGATACTGCAAAAGCAGTTTTGAAAGGAAAATTTATCGCTTTAGATGCCTACATTCAAAAAACAGAAAGAGAGTGCATCAACAAACTCACAAGCCATCTTATGGAAATGGAAAAAGAAGAACAATCTAAGCCTAAATCCAGCAGAAGAAAAGAAATATCCAAAGTTAACTCAGAGATAAATGAAATTAAAAACAAAAGAATCATTCACAAAATTAATGAAACAAGGAGTTGTTTTTTTGAAAAAATAAATAAAATAGATAAACCTTTGGCCAGACTAACTAGAAATCTCTAGTAACCTCAAGCAGAAATGACAAAGGGGAAATAACAACTGATGCCACAAATGTACAAAAGATCATCTCTGAATACTACCAGAAACTCTATGCCCAGAAATTTGATAATGTGAAGGAAATGGATCAGTATTTGGAATCACACCCTCTCCCTAGACTTAGCCACGAAGAAAAAGAGCTCCTGAACATCCCAATTTCATGCACTGAGATAAAAGAAACAATAAAAAAGCTTCCAACCAAAAAATGCCCTGGTCCAAATGGCTTCACATCAGAATTTTATCAAACCTTTAAGGAAGAACTCATTCCTGTACTACAGAAATTATTCCAAAAAATTGAAGAGGAAGGAATCTTCCCCAACACGTTCTATGAAGCAAACATCACCCTGATACCAAAACCAGGAAAGACCCAAACAAAAAGGAGAATTTCAGACCAATTTCACTCATGAATATAGATGCAAAAATTCTCAACAAAATCCTAGCCAACAGATTACAGCTTATCATCAAAATAATCATACATCATAATCAAGTAGGTTTCATCCCACAGATGCAAGGCTGGTTTAACATACGCAAGTCCATAAACATTATCCACCTTATTACAGAAGCAAATATAAAGACCATATGACCCTCTCAATAAATGCAGAGAAAGCATTTGATAAAATCCAGGATCCTTTTCTAATTAGAACACTGAAGATTATAGGCATAGGTGGCACATTTCTGAAACTGATTGAAGATCTCTATGACAAACTCACAGCTAATATTTTACTGACCGGAGTAAAACTGAAAGCTTTTCCTCTTAGAACTGGAACCAGACAAGGTTGTCCTCTGTCACCATTACTATTCAACATACTGCTGGAAGTTCTAGCCAATACAATTAGGCAAGACAAGGAAATAAAGGGAATCCAAATGGGAGCAGAGGAGGTCAAACTCTCCCTCTTTGTTGATGACATGGTCTTATACTTAGAGAACCCTAAAGACTCAACCACAAGACTTCTTGAAGTCACCAAAAAATACATTAATGGAGGGAGTGTGGAGGTGGGTAGAGGGAAGGGGATTGGTGGGATTACACCAGGGGTGCATCTTACAAGGGTATATGTGAAACTTGGTAAACGGTCTGTGAAGTTAGTGAATGATGCCCCATGATTACAACAATGTACAGAGCTATGATTTAATAAAAAAAAAATACATTAATGTCTCAGGATATAAAATCAATCTCCACAAATCAGTTGCCTTGGTATACACCAATAACCATCAAGATGAGAGGCTAATTAAGGATACAACTCCCTTCACCATAGCTTCAATGAAAATGAAATACCTAGAAATATACCTAATGAAGGAGGTGAAGGACCTCTATAAAGAAAATTATTAAATCCTCAGAAAGAAAATAGCAGAGGAAATTAACAAATGGAAGAATACATCATATTCATGGATGGGAAGAATCAAAATTGTTAAAATGTCTGTACTTCCCGATGCAACCTACCTATTCAATGCCATTCCTATTAAATTACAAACATCGTACTTTCAAGATTTGGAAAAAATGATTCTGTGTTTTGTATGGAGCCAGAAAAAAACCCGAATAGCTAAGGCAGTCCTTGGTAATAAAAATAAACCTGGGGGTATCACCATGCCAGATTTTAAGCTATACTACAAAGCCATAGTGGTCAAGACAGCATGGTACTGGCACAAAAATAGAGATATAGACATTTGGTATCGAATAGAAAACCAGTAACTGAAACTAACATCTTACAACCACCTAATCTTCGATAAACCAAACAAGAACATACATTGGGGGAAAGACTCCCTATTCAATAAATGGTGCTTGGAGAACTGGATATCCATATGTAAAAGAGTGAAACTGGACCCACACCTTTCTCCACTAACAAAAATTGATTCAAGATGGATAAAGAACTTAAATTTAAGGCATGAAACAATAAAAGTCCTCAGAAAAAGCATAGGAAAAACACTGGAAGATATTGGCCTGGGGAAAGACCTCATAAAGGATACTGCCATGGCAATTGCAACAACAACAAAAATAAACAAATGGAACTTCATTAAACTGAAAAGCTTCTGTACAGCTAAGGAGACAATAATCAAAGTAAAGAGACAACCTACACAATGGTAAAGGATATTTGCATATTTTGAAATAGATGAAAGCTTGATAACTAGGATCTATAGAGAACTCAAATTAATCCACATGAAAAAAGCCAACAATCCCATATATCAATGGGCAAGAGACATGAATAGAAACTTCTCTAAAGAAGACAGAGAAATGGCTAACAAACATATGAAAAAATGCTCATCATCCCTATTTATTAGAGAAATGCAAATCAAAACCACCCTGACATACCATCTAACCCCAGTGAGAATGGCCCACATCACAAAATCTCAAAATTGCTGATGCTGGCGTGAATGTGGAGAGAAGGGAACACTTTTACACTGCTGGTGGGACTGCAAACTAATACAACCTTTTTGGAAGGAAGTATTGAGAAACCTCAAAGAATTCAGGCTAGACCTCCCATTTGAACCTGCAATCCCATTACTGGGCATCTACCCAGAAGGAAAAAAATCCTTTTATCATAAGGACACTTGTACTAGACTGTTTATTGCAGCTCAATTTACAATCACCAAAATGTGGAAACAGCATAAAGGCCCACCAACCCAGGAATGGATTAACAAGCTGTGGTATATGTATACCATGGAATACTATTCAGCCATTAAAAAACATGGAGACTTTACATCCTTTGTATTAACCTGGATGGAAGTGAAACACATTATTCTTAGTAAAGAATCACAAGAATGGAGAAGCAGGAATCCTTGTACTCAATTTTGATATGAAGACAATTAAGGACACAGTGTGGGTGGGGAAAGGGGAGAGCAGAGAGAGAAAGGAGAAGTGAGGGGTAGGGAAGGAAGAGCAGAGAGAGGGAAGGAGGGAGGGGGTGGGGCCTTGGTGTGTTCCACACCTTTGGGGGGCAAGACACAATTGTAAGAGGGACGTTACCAGACTCCTCTTTCTCCTCCGCTCCTGGGGGCCCAGATGACTGGCACTGCCTCTTTTATCCTGTAACCCTGCAAGCACTGGAAGTTCGGTGGGGAGGATCCTGGGACACTTTGTGAGAAAAGAAATAGTCATAATCTCTGCAGCACCGCACCACACAAATTTCACACAACATTTTGGTGCAGCGAGCAGGGTGAGCTTCGCGAGGACAGCACGGGCCCGCTTCCTGGGGATCGCATCTCGGTTTCAGCGGTTGTCAGCTTAAGATAAAAGAATTCAGTTTCTTAAAAATGCTTCTTGGGGAGGCGGAGCAAGATGGCGGCCGAGTAACAGCTTCCTTGCATCTGGGCACCGTGAGTCTGCGGAGATAGGACTCCAGGCATCTCTAGCTGGTGGGAACTGCCTATCATCACTCTTATGAGGATACAGGAAGTCAGCAAGAGATTTCTGGACCCCAAAAGGAGGACTAAAACAGTGGAAAACCGGCAAGTGGTCGCATGTGTTCAATCCGTCTAAATCCGCCCACAACTGTACGTTCAGTAGCAGCGAGACTGCAAACCAGAAAGGCCTTACCTGTGAACTGTTTTGGTGTCTTTGGACTTGGCACTCAGCTGAACTGAGCGGGAGTGCGGAGAACTTTGGCCGTTGTCTAGGGCCCCAGTCTGAGCTGCTGAGCCAGACGGAGCTAATAGTGTTTGGCAGTGGGTCACACGGAACCATTGTCAGTGACCTGCCCCGGCAAGCTCCGCCCTCAGGGTCCCAGAGCTAGAAACGGGAGGGAGCTGGTAACCCAGCAACCAAGTAGCCTAAGGGTGGGGTCTGAGCCGCCTTGCAGCCCTAACCCTCAGGGGCAGAGTGAGACCGGTTTTGGCACACTGGGTAAGTGGATAGCCACTTCAGCAGTGATTCCAGCGAGAAAGCTGGGAAAGCTTCTGCTCAGCAAGTTTACAAGTTCAAAGTGCCTTTTAAGTGGGCTGAAGAGAGATTTAGGGTGTCTACCTGCTGAGGTTTGAGAAATCAGCAGCCTCCAGTCGTATCAGAACTGTGATTAACATCTCATACCCCAGATGACCACGTGTTGCCCAGACAATATTCAATAACATATACAAACTGCTTTGTTTTTGGTTGTGTATTTTTCCTTTTTCTTTTTGTTTGGTTGTTTTTATTTTTTGTTTATTTTGACGATGTTGATGTTCTTTTGTTTTTTAATTTCAATCTTTTCCATACAGATCCCTTTTTCTTTCTCAATTTTTCTAGTTTAATTATAATTTCCCATTGCTGCCTTTTTCAATAACTAGAACTTCATTTTTGCTAGTGTTTCTACCGCTATCATTTGGTTTTACACCCAATTTTATCCCCGTAAAGTTTTCTGTTTGCTTGTTTTGGTTTGATTTATAGAATTTTTGTCTTTCCTCTCTACTTGGTGGAGGTGGGGTACTGTGTCTGATCAGGTTAGCAAAGAGCCGCTGACCACCCCCAGAAGGTGGGGTTTTTAAGGTTGTGTCAAAGTACCCAGCTGTACACCTATATTGCCCTGTCTCCCTCTTTCTGTGCCTCTCTTCTTTCTGTCAATATTCCTTATACCCACCCCCTCTCCTTTCTCTAACTTTCTTTTTTCTCTTATCACTTGGTCCTCCTCTCTTTCATCCCTTTTTTGCTCTTCAACCTTCTCACCCTTCTGGTCCTGTAACCCTTAGTCCACAGGCACAAGAACTTAAAGAGAAAGAGGAAGTGAAAGGAAAATCAGGGCAAGGAAACAGATAAAGGAAATCACTCATGAGAAAAAATCAGCAGAAAACTCCAGGCAACATGAAGAACCAGTCTAGAACAACCCCACCAAGGGACCATGAGGTATCTACTGCAGATGATTCCACCTGTAAAGAAATGTTAGGAAGGACAGAAAGGGAATTTAGAATACACATGTTGAAAACAATGAAAGAAATGATGGAAACAATGAAGGAAATTGCTAACAAAGTGGAAAATAACCAAAAGGAAATCCAAAAACAGAATCAAATAAGAGATGAACGATATGAAGAATATAAAAAGGATATAGCAGACCTGAAGCAACTGAAACAGTCAGGGAACTTAAAGATGCAATGGAAAGTATCAGCAACAGGTTAGACCATGCAGAAGAAAGAATTTCTAGTAGAAGACAAAGTTCTTGAGATAACTCAGACAGTAAAAGAGGCAGAAAAGAAGAGAGAGAAAGCAGAACGTTCACTGTCAGAATTATGGGACTTTATGAAGCGTTCCAACATACGAGTTATAGGAATTCCAGAAGGGGAAGAAGAATGCCCCAGAGGAATGGAAGCCATACTAGAGAATATTATAAAAGAAAATTTCCCAAACATCACCAAAGATTCTGACACACTGCTTTCAGAGGGATATCGGACCCCAGGTCACCTCAACTCTAACCGAGCTTGTCCAAGACACATTGTGATGAACCTGTCCAAAGTCAAGACAGAAGAAAAGATTCTGCAAGCTGCCAGGAGTAAGCGCCAGATGACCTACAGGGGCAAATCCATCAGAGTGACCGCAGACTTCTCCAATGAAACTTTCCAAGCAAGAAGACAATGGTCATCTACCTTTACTCTACTTAAACAGAACAATTTCCAGCCCAGAATTCTGTACCCTGCTAAGCTTCAAAATTGATGGAGAAATCAGATCATTTACGGATATACAAACATTGAGGAAATACGCCACAACAAGACCAGCTCTACAGGAAATACTTCAACCTGTTCTGCACACTGACCACCACAATGGATCAGCAGCAAAGTAAGAACTCAGAAATTAAAGGACAGAACCTAACCTCCACACTGATGCAAAAGATAAAACTAAGCAATGGACTCTCACCAAATAAGACGAATAGAATACTACCACACTTATCAATTATCTCAATAAATGTTAATGGCTTGAATTCCCCACTGAAGAGATATAGGTTGGCTGACTGGATTAAAAAACACAAGCCATCCACTTGCTGTCTGCAAGAAACACACCTGGCTTCAAAAGACAAACTAAAACTCCGAGTCAAAGCTTGGAAGACAATATTTCAGGCAAATGGAATTCAGAAGAAAAGAGGAGTTGCAATTTTATTTTCAGATACATGTGGATTTAAAGCAACTAAAGTCAAAAAAGACAAAGATGGACACTTTATATTGGTCAAGGGAAAACTACAACAAGAAGACATTTCAATTCTAAATATTTATGCACCCAATTTAAATGCTCCCAGATTCTTGAAGCAGACCTTAGTCTGAGCAAAATGATATCTGATAATACCATAATAACAGGGGACTTTAACACACCTCTTACAGAGCAGGACAGATCCTCTAAACAGAAAATAAAGAAAGATATAAGAGATTTAAATGAGACCCTAGAACAACTGTGCTTGATAGATGCATATAGAACACTCCACCCCAAAGATAAAGAATATACATTATTCTCATCACCCCATGGAACATTCTCCAAAATTGATCATATCCTGGGACACAAAACAAATATCAACAGAATCAAAAGAATTGAAATTTTACCTTGTATCTTCTCAGACCATAAGGCACTAAAGGTGGAACTCAACTCTAACAACAATGCAAGACCCCACCCAAAGGCGTGGAAATTAAACAATCTTCTGTTGAATAAGAGATGGGTGCAGGAAGAAATAAAACAGGAAATCATTAACTTCCTTGAGCATAACAACAATGAAGACACAAGCTACCAAAACCTGTGGGATACTGCAAAAGCAGTTTTGAGAGGAAAATTCATCGCTTTAGATGCCTACATTCGAAAAACCGAAAGAGAGTACATCAACAATCTCACAAGAGATCTTGTGGAATTGGAAAAAGAAGAACAATCTAAGCCTAAACTCAGTAGAAGAAAAGAAATATCCAAAATCAAATCAGAGACCAATGAAATTGAAAACAAAAGAATCATTCAGAAAATTAATGAAACAAGGAGTTGGTTTTTTGAAAAAATAAACAAAATAGATAAACCATTGGCCAGACTAACTAGAAATAGAAAAGTAAAATCTCTAGTAACCTCAATCAGAAACGATAAAGGGGAAATAACAACTGATCCCACAGAGATACAAGAGATCATCTCTGAATACTACCAGAAACTCTATGCCCAGAAATTTGACAATGTGAAGGAAATGGATCAATATTTGGAATCACACCCTCTCCCTAGACTTAGCCAGGAAGAAACAGAGCTCTTAAACAGACCAATTTCAAGCACTGAGATCAAAGAAACAATAAAAAAGCTTCCAACTACAAAATGCCCTGGTCCAGATGGCTTTACTCCAGAATTCTATCAAACCTTCAAGGAACAGCTTATTCCTGTACTGCAGAAATTATTCCAAAAAACTGAGGAAGAAGGAATCTTCCCCAACACATTCTATGAAGCAAACATCACCCTGATACCAAAACCAGGAAAAGACCCAAACAAAAAGGAGAATTTCAGACCAATCTCACTCATGAATATGGATGCAAAAATTCTCAACAAAATCCTAGCCAATAGATTACAGCTTATCATCAAAAAAGTCATTCATCATGATCAAGTAGGCTTCATCCCAGGGATGCAAAGCTGGTTTAACATACGCAAGTCCATAAACGTTATCCACCATATTAACAGAGGCAAAAATAAAGATCACATGATCCTCTCAATAGATGCAGAAAAAGCATTTGATAAAATCCAGCATCCTTTTCTAATTAGAACACTGAAGAGTATAGGCATAGGTGGCACATTTCTAAAACTGATTGAAGCTATCTATGACAAACACACAGCCAATATTTTACTGAATGGAGCAAAACTCAAAGCTTTTCCTCTTAGAACTGGAACCACACAAGGTTGTCCTCTGTCACCTTTACTATTCAGCATAGTGCTGGAAGTTCTTGCCAATACAATTAGGTAAGACAAGGAAATAAAGGGAATCCAAATGGGAGCAGAGGAGGTCAAACTCTCCCTCTTTGCTGATGACATGATCTTATACTTAGAGAACCCCAAAGACTCAACCACAAGACTCCTAGAAGTCATCAAAAAACACAGTAATGTTTCAGGATATAAAATCAATGTCCACAAGTCAGTAGCCTTTGTATACACCAATAACAGTGAAGATCAGAAGCTAATTAAGGACACAACTCCCTTCACCATAGTTTCAAAGAAAATGAAATACCTAGGAATATACCTAACGAAGGAGGTGAAGGACCTCTATAAAGAAAACTATGAAATCCTCAGAAAGGAAATAGCAGAGGATATTAACAAATGGAAGAACATACCATGCTCATGGATGGGAAGAATCAACATTGTTAAAATGTCTATACTTCCCAAAGCAATCTACCTATTCAATGCCATTCATATCAACGTACCTACATCGTACTTTCAAGATTTGGAAAAAATGATTCTGCGTTTTGTATGGAACCAGAAAATACCCCGTATAGCTAAGGCAGTTCTTAGTAACAAAAATAAAGCTGGGGGCATCAGCATACCAGATTTTAGTCTGTACTACAAAGCCATAGTGCTCAAGACAGCATGCTACTGGCACAAAAACAGAGACATAGACACTTGGAATCGAATTGAACACCAAGAAATGAAACTAACATCTTACAACCACCTAATCTTCGACAAACCAAACAAGAACTTACCTTGGGGGAAAGACTCCCTATTCAATAAATGGTGTTGGGAGAACTGGATGTCTACATGTAAAAGACTGAAACTGGACCCACACCTTTCCCCACTCACAAAAATTGATTCAAGATGGATAAAGGACTTAAACTTAAGGCATGAAACAATAAAAATCCTCCAAGAAAGCATAGGAAAAACACTGGAAGATATTGGCCTGGGGAAAGACTTCATGAAGATGACTGCCATGGCAATTGCAACAACAACAAAAATAAACAAATGGGACTTCATTAAACTGAAAAGCTTCTGTACAGCTAAGGAGACAATAACCAAAGCAAAGAGACAGCCTACACAATGGGAAAGGATATTTGCATATTTTCAATCAGACAAAAGCTTGATAACTAGGATCTATAGACAACTCAAATTAATCCACATGGAAAAAGCCAACAATCCCATATATCAATGGGCAAGAGACATGAATAGAACTTTCTCTAAAGATGACAGACGAATGGCTAACAAACACATGAAAAAATGTTCATCATCTCTATATATTAGAGAAATGCAAATCAAAACAACCCTGAGATATCATCTAACCCCAGTGAGAATGGCCCACATCACAAAATCTCAAAACTGCAGATGCTGGCATGGATGTGGAGAGAAGGGAACACTTTTACACTGCTGGTGGGACTGCAAACTAGTACAACCTTTCTGGAAGGAAGTATGGAGAAACCTCAAAGCACTCAAGCTAGACCTCCCATTTGATCCTGCAATCCCATTACTGGGCATCTACCCAGAAGGAAAGAAATCCTTTTATCATAAGGACACTTGTACTAGACTGTTTATTGCAGCTCAATTTACAATCGCCAAAATGTGGAAACAGCCTAAATGCCCACCAACCCAGGAATGGATTAACAAGCTGTGGTATGTATATACCATGGAATACTATTGAGCCATTAAAAAAAAAATGGAGACTTTACATCCTTCGTATTAACCTGGA
The DNA here is from genome assembly GCF_027406575.1 of Nycticebus coucang. NCBI lineage: Eukaryota > Metazoa > Chordata > Mammalia > Primates > Lorisidae > Nycticebus > Nycticebus coucang. Next base: position 35,365,174 of record NC_069789.1, read on the forward strand.
TGGAAGTGGAAGACATTATTCTTAGTAAAGCATCACAAGAATGGAGAAGCATGAATGCTATGTACTCAATCTTGATATGAGGACAATTAATGACAATTAAGGTTATGGGGGGGAGAGCAGAAAGAGGGATGGAGGGAGTGGGATGGGGCCTTAGTGTGTGTCACACTTTAAGGGGGCAAGACATGATTGCAAGAGGGACTTTACCTAACAATTGCAATCAGTGTAACTGGCTTATTGTACCCTCAATGAATCCCCAACAATAAAAATAAAAAAAAATAAATAAAAAAAAGAGGGACGTTACCTAACAAACGCAATCAGTATAACCTTGTTTCTTGTACCCTCAATAAATCCCCAACAATTAAAAAAAAATGAAATATCTTCCTGTTTCAAATACTGCCAGGCGTAATACTGTCTCTGAGTCTCCCATTATCCTAAGGATATTCAAGTACATATTAAATTTGCAATGATTATGGGGACAATGCACCTCTATGTACTGAAACTTGAGAATTTTTTTCCTAATGCCTTATGCCCTGTATATTATAACTCGCTTTTCCAGGGCAGAATTGGACAAAACTGAAGCTGAATATTACAAAGGTATTCTTTTAAAACATTAATAATAATGGTAATATCATGAATATAAAAATATTCTTTTTTAAAAATCGTACACTAAGTTCTCAAAGGACTTGTAGTTATAAGTGAGACTAATGAAGTTATGAAATTGTTGTGGACTTCCGCTTCCTCTCAGCTTTCTTCTCGTCTGTGTCTCCAGCTAGTCCAGAGCCAGGTCCCTGCAAAAGCGGCCGTGGTGATACCATGGTGGAGTTGACGGCTCTGGAGAGTCTTATAGAGATGGGCTTCCCCAGGGGACGCGGGCAGAAGGCTCTGGCTCTCACAGGGAACCAGGGCATCAAGGCTGCAATGGACTGGTTAATGGAGCAGGAAGACGACCCCGAAGTGGACGAGCCTCTAGACACCCACTCGGACATATCACAGGAACCCACCTTCTAAGAGCAAGGACCTGGGTCTGCTGCTGGAGACCGCAAACCCATTTTGAGTGAAGAGGAAAGACAAGAACACACCAAGAGGATATTAAAGCTGGTGGCCAGAAGCAGAGAGAGTGGGAGGAAAGAGAGGCAAGAGAGGCATTGGAACGGGAGCAGCAGCACAGGAAACAGGGGCTACAAGAAGATGAGATGCACAACAGCGGCTACAGGAAGATGAGATGTGCAGGGCTGCTGAGGAATTGAGGAGGGAAAAGGCAGAAGAGTTAGCAGCCAGACAGAGAGTTAGAGAAAAGATCGAAAGGGACAAGGCAGAGAGAGCCAAGAAGTATGGTGGTAGTGTGGGTTCTCAGCCATCTCCACCAGCATCAGAGCCAGGTCCTCTTCCCTCCTTTCCCAGCCAGGATCCTCCCACCAAGAGGGAGTATGACCAGTGTTGCACACAGGTCAGGAGGCCAGATAGGACCTCATTGACCCAGACTTTCAGGGCCCAGAAACAGCTGGCAGCAGTGAGGCTCTATGTGGAGCTCCACCATGGGGAAGAACCTGGAGGAGGCCAGGACCCTGTGCAGTTGCTTAGCAGCTTCCCCAGACAGGCCTTTAAATACTTTAATGACATTCACAATTTGAAGAAATTTGCCATAACTAAACCAGCTCTCCAGGATATTCTCAGATCTATCCTCCATAAAGACCAGCATAATCCTCCACCACAAGTAAACCCACCCAGAAAATTTTGATCAAATTCCAACTTTCACAGTCGCAAAAAGATTAAAAATGTCCACCGGACTCTCGAAAGGCTTACAATATTCTCAATTAATGTGAATGGTTTAAATTGTCCTCTAAAGAGTCACAGGTTGGCTGACAGGATATAAAAACTCAAGCCAGATATCTGCTACATACAAGAATTGCATCTTACATTAAAAGAAAAATATAGACTCAAGTGAAGGGATGGTCATCTATACTCCAGGCAAATGGAAAACAGAAAAAAGCAGGCATCGCAATCCTATTTGCGGACACAATAGGCTTTAAACCAACTGATATAAGGAAGGATAAGGATGGACACTTCATATTTGTTAAAGGTAATACCCAATATGATGAGATTTCAATTATTAATATTTATGCATCCAACCAGAACGCACCTCAATTTATAAGAGAAACTCTAACAGACATGAGCAACTTGATTTCCTCCAGTTCCACAGTAGTTGGAGATTTTAACACCCCTTTAGCAGTGCTGGATAGATCCTCCAAAAAGAAGCTAAGCAAAGAAAATTTAGATTTAAACATAACCATTCAAAATTTGTACTTAACAGACATCTACAGAACATTTCATCTCAACAAAACTGAATACACATTCTTCTCATCAGAACACAGAACATAGTCCAAAATCGACCACATCTTAAGCCACTAATCTAACCTCAGAAAATTAAAAAAAAAAGAAATTATGATCACCCCTGAGAGGATACAGGGAGTCAGCGAGAGACTTCTGGACCCCAAGAGGTGGACTAAAACAGTGGAAAACCGGCAAGTGGTCGCATGTGTTCAATCCATCTAAACCCGCCCACAACTGCAAGTTCAGTAGCAGAGAGACTGCAAACCAGAAAGGCCTTACCTGTGAACTGTTTTGGTGTCTTTGGACTTGGCACTAAGCTGAACTCCCTTGGGGAGAGCCTGAGCGGCAGTGCAGAGAACTTTGGCCTTTGTCTAGGGCCCCAGTCTGAGTCGCTGAGCCAGACGGAGCTAATAGTGTTTGGCTCTGGGTCACAGGAAGCCATTGTGAGCGATCTGCCCCGGAAAGCTCCGCCCTCAGGGTCGCAGAGCTAGAACTGGGTGGGAGGTGGTAACCCAGTGACCAAGTGCCTAAGGGCGGTGTCTGAGCTGCCTTGCAGCCCTAACCCTCGGGGGCAGAGGGAGACCACTTTTGGCACACAGGTCCACAGGTACGAGAACTGAAAGAGCAAGAAGAACTGAAAGGAAAATTAGGGCAAGGAAACAGATAAAAGAAATCACTCATGAGGAAGAATCAGCAGAAAACTCCAGGCAACATAAAGAACCAGTCCAGAACAACCCCGCCAAGGGACCATGAGGTAGCTACTGCAGAGGATTCCACCTATAAAGAAATGCTGGAATGACAGAAAGGGAATTTAGAATACACATGTTGAAAACAATGAAAGAAATGATGGAAACAACGAAGGAAACTGCTAATAAAGTGGAAAATAACCAAAAGGAAATTCAAAAACAGAATCAAATAAGAGATGAACGATATGAAGAATATAAAAAGGATATAGCAGAGCTGAAGGAAATGAAACAGTCAATTAGGAAACTTAAAGATGCAATGGAAAGTATCAGCAACACGTTAGACCATGCAGAAGAAAGAATTTCAGAGGTAGAAGACAAAGTTTTTGAGATAACTCAGATAGTAAAAGAGGCAGAAAAGAAGAGAGAGAAAGCAGAACGATCACTATCAGAATTATGGGACTTTATGAAGCGTTCCAACATACGAGTTATAGGAATTCCAGAAGGGGAAGAAGAATGCCCCAGAGGAATGGAAGCCATACTAGAGAATATTATAAAAGAAAATTTCCCAAATATCACCAAAGATTCTGACACACTGCTTTCAGAGGGCTATTGGACCCCAGGTTGCCGGAACTATAACCGAGCTTCTCCAACACACATTGTGATGAACCTGTCCAAAGTCAAGACAGAAGAAAAGATTCTGCAAGCTGCCAGGAGTAAGCGCCAGTTGACCTACAGGGGCAAATCCATCAGAGTGACCGCAGACTTCTCTAATGAAACTTTCCAAGCAAGAAGACAATGGTCATCTACCTTTAATCTACTTAAACAGAACAATTTCCAGCCCAGAATTCTGTACCCTGCTAAGCTTCAAAATTGATGGAGAAATCAGATCATTTACGGATATACAAACATTGAGGAAATTCGCCACAAGAAGACCAGCTCTACAGGAAATACTTCAACCTCTTCTGCACACTGACCACCACAATGGATCAGCAGCAAAGTAAGAACTCAGAAATTAAAGGACAGGACCTAACCTACACAATGATGCAAAAGATAAAACTAAGAAATGGACTCTAACAAAATAAGACGAATAGAATACTACCACAATTATCGATTATCTCAATAAATGTTAATGGCTTGAATTCCCCACTGAAGAGACATAGATTGCTTGACTGGATTAAAAAACACAAGCCATCCATTTGCTGTCTGCAAGAAACCTGGCTTTAAAAACAAATTAAGGCTCCGAGCCAAGGGTTGGAAGACATTTTTTCACGCAAATGGAATTCAGAAGAAAAGAGGAGTTGCAATCTTATTTTCAGATACATGTGGATTTAAAGCAACTAAAGTCAAAAAAGACAAAGATGGTCACTTTATATTGGTCAAGGGAAAAATACAACAAGAAGACATTTCAATTCTAAATATTTATGCACCCAATTTAAATGCTCCCAGATTCTTGAAACAGACCTTACTCAGTCTGAGCAATATGATATCTGATAATACCATAATAACAGGGGACCTTAACACTCCTCTTAAAGAGCTGGACAGATCCTCTCAACAGAAATTAAACAAGGATATAAGAGATTTAAATGAGACCCTAGAACAACTGTGCTTGATAGACGCATATAGAACACTCCATCCCAAAGACAAAGAGTATACATTCTTCTCATCACCCCATGGAACATTCTCCAAAATTGATCATATCCTGGGACACAAAACAAATATCAACAGAATCAAAAGAGTTGGAATTTTACCTTGTATCTTCTCAGACAATAAGGCACTAAAGGTGGAATTCAACTCTAACAAAAATGCTCGACCCTACCCAAAGGCATGGAAATTAAACAATCTTCTGTTGAATAACAGATGGGTAAAGGAAGAAATAAAACAAGAAATCATTAACTTCCTTGAGCAAAACAACATGAAGACACAAGCTACCAAAACCTGTGGGATACTGCAAAAGCAGTTTTGAGAGGAAAATTCATCGCTTTATTTGCCTACATTCAAAAAACAGAAAGAGAGCACATCAACGATCTCACAAGAGATCTTATGGAATTGGAAAAAGAAGAACAATCTAAGCCTAAACTCAGTAGAAGAAAAGAAATATCCAAAATCAAATCAGAGATCAATGAAATTGAAAACAAAAGAATCATTCAGAAAATTAATGAAACAAGGAGTTGGTTTTTTGAAAAAATAAATAAAATAGATCAACCATTGGCCTGACTAACTAGGAATAGAAAAGTAAAATCTCTAGTAACCTCAATCAGAAATGATAATGGGGAAATAACAACTGATCCCACAGAGATACAAGAGATCATCTCTGAATACTACCAGAAACTCTATGCCCAGAAATTTGACAATGTGAAGGAAATGGATCAATATTTGGAATCACACCCTCTCCCTAGACTCAACCAGGAAGAAATAGAGCTCCTGAACAGACCAGTTTCATGCACTGAGATCAAAGAAACAATAAAAAATCTTCCAACCAAAAAATGCCCTGGTCCAGATGGCTTCACTCCAGAATTCTATCAAACCTTCAAGAAAGAGCTCATTCCTGTACTGCAGAAATTATTCCCAAAAATTGAGGAAGAAGGAAATTTCCCCAACACATTCTATGAAGCAAACATCACCCTGATACCAAAACCAGGAAAAGACCCAAACAAAAAGGAGAATTTCAGGCCAATCTCACTCATGAACATAGACGCAAAAATTCTCAACAATATCCTAGCCAATACATTACAACTTATCATAAAAAAAGTTATACATCATGATCAAGTAGGCTTCATCCCAGGGATGCAAGGCTGGTTTAACATACGCAAGTCCATAAACGTTATCCACCATATTAACAGAGGCAAAAATAAAGATCACATGATCCTCTCAATAGATGCAGAAAAAGCATTTGATAAAATCCAGCATCCCTTTCTAATTAGAACACTGAAGAGTATAGGCATAGGTGACACATTTCTAAAACTGATTGAAGCTATCTATGACAAACACACAGCTAATGTTCTACTGAATGGAGTAAAACTGAAAGCTTTTCCTCTTAGAACTGGAACCAGACAAGGTTGTCCTCTGTCACCTTTACCATTCAACGTAGTGCTAGAAGTTCGAGCCAATAAAATTAGGCAAGACAAGGAAATAAAGGGAATCCAAATGGGAGCAGAGGAGGTCAAACTCTCCCTCTTTGCTGACGACATGATCCTATACTTAGAGAACCGCAAAGACTCAACCACAAGACTCCTAGATGTCATCAAAAAATACAGTAATGTTTCAGGATATAAAATCAATGTCCACAAGTCAGTAGCCTTTGTATACACCAATCACAGTCAAGATGAGAAGCTAATTAAGGACACAACTCCCTTCACCATAGTTTCAAAGAAAATGAAATACCTAGGAATATACCTAACGAAGGAGGTGAAGGACCTCTATAAAGAAAACTATGAAATCCTCAGAAAGGAAATAGCAGAGGATATTAACAAATGGAAGAACATACCATGCTCATGGATGGGAAGAATCAACATGGTTAAAATGTCTATACTTCCCAAAGCAATCTACCTATTCAATGCCATTCCTATCAACGTACCTACATCGTACTTTCAAGATTTGGAAAAAATGATTCTGCGTTTTGTATGGAACTGGAAAAAAACCCATATGTCTAAGACAGTTCTCTGTAACAAAAATAAAGCTGGGGGCATCAGCATACTAGATTGTAGTCTGTACTACAAAGCCATAGTGCTCAAGACAGCATGCTACTGGCACAAAAACAGAGACATAGACACTTGGAATTGAATTGAAAACCAAGAAATGAAACTAACATTTTACAACCACCTAATCTTTGATAAACCAAACAAGAACAAACCTTGGGGGAAAGACTCCCTATTCAATAAATGGTGTTGGGAGAACTGGATGTCTACATGTAAAAGACTGAAACTGGACCCACAACTTTTCCCACTCACAAAAATTGATTCAAGATGGATAAAGGACTTAAATTTAAGGCATGAAACAATAAAAATCCTCCAAGAAAGCATAGGAAAAACACTGGAAGATATTGGCCTGGGGAAAGACTTCATGAAGATGACTGCCATGGCAATTGCAACAACAACAAAAATAAACAAATGGGACTTCATTAAACTGAAAAGCTTCTGTACAGCTAAGGAGACAATAACCAAAGCAAAGAGACAACCTACACAATGGGAAAGGATATTTGCATATTTTCAATCAGACAAAAGCTTGATAACTAGGATCTATAGACAACTCAAATTAATCCACATGAAAAAAGCCAACAATCCCATATATCAATGGGCAAGAGACATGAATAGAACTTTCTCTAAAGACGACAGATGAATGGCTAACAAACACATGAAAAAATGTTCATCATCTCTATATATTAGAGAAATGCAAATCAAAACAACCCTGAGATATCATCTAACCCCAGTGAGAATGGCCCACATCACAAAATCTCAAAACTGCAGATGCTGGCGTGGATGTGGAGAGAAGAGAACACTTTTACACTGCTGGTGGGACTGCAAACTAGTACAACCTTTCTGGAAGGAAGTATGGAGAAACCTCAAAGCACTCAAGCTAGACCTCCCATTTGATCCTGCAATCCCATTACTGGGCATCTACCCAGAAGGAAAAAAATCCTTTTATCATAAGGACACTTGTACTAGACTGTTTCTTGCAGCTCAATTTACAATCGCCAAAATGTGGAAACAGCCTAAATGCCCACCAACCCAGGAATGGATTAACAGGCTGTGGTATATGTATACCATGGAATACTATTCAGCCATTAAAAAAAATGGAGACTTTACATCCTTCGTATTAACCTGCATGGACGTGGAAGAAATTATTCTTAGTAAAGCATCACAAGAATGGAGAAGCATGAATCCTATGTACTCAACTTTGATATGAGGACAATTGATGACAATTATGGTTATGGGGGGGGACAGAAAGAGGGAAGGAGCGAGGTTGGTGGGGCCTTGGTGTGTGTCACACTTTATGGGGATAAGACATGATTGCAAGAGGGACTTTCCCTAACAATTGCAATCAGTGTAACCTGGCTTATTGTACCCTCAATGAATCCCCAACAATAAAAAAAAAAAAATGGAGACTTTACATCCTTCGTATTAACCTTGATGAAAGTAGAAGACATTATTCTTAGTAAAGCATCGCAAGAATGGAGAAGCATGAATCCTATGTACTCAATTTTGATATGAGGACAATTAATGACAATTATGGTTATGGGGAGGGGAAGCATAAAGAGGGATGGAGGGAGGGGGTGGGGCTTTGGTGTTTGTCACACTTCATGGGGGCAAGACATGATTGCAAGAGGGACTTTGCCTAACAATTGCAATCAATGTAACCTGGCTTATTGTACCCTCAATGAATCCCCAACAATAAAAAAAAAAAAATAGAAATTATTCCTTGCAACTTCTCAGACCAGCATGGAATAAAAGTTGAACTCAATAACAAGAAGAATCTGCACATCCATACAAAAACATGTAAGCTAAACAACCTTATGCTGAAGGATAGATGGGTTATAGACGAGATTAAGAAGGAAATCACCAAATTTTTGGAACAAAACACCAATCAAGACACGAATTACCAGAACCTCTGGGATACTGCAATGGCAGTCCTAAGAGGGAAATTTATAACACTGAATACCTTCCTCAAGAAAACGGAAAGAGAGGAAGTTAATAACTTAATGGGACATCTCAACCAACTGGAGAAGGAAGAACACTGCAACCCCAAACCCAGCAGAAGAAAAGAACTAACCAAAATCAGAGCAGAATGAAATGAAATTGAAAACTAAACAATTATACAACAGATCAATAAATCCAAATGTTGGTTTTTCGAAAAGATCAATAAAATAGATAAAACTTTGGCCAACCTAACCAGAAAAAAAAAAAGAGTAAAATCTCTAATTTCATCAATCAGAAATGGTAACAATGAAATAACAACAGACCCCTCAGAATTCAAAAAATCCTTAATGAATACTACAAGAAACTCTACTCTCAGAAATATGAAAATCTGAAAGAAATCGACCCATACCTGGAAGTACGCCACCTACCAAGCCTTAGCCAGAACGAAGTGGAAATATTCAACAGGCCTATATCAAGTTCTGAAATAGCATCAACTATACAAAATCTCCCTAAAAAGAAAAGCCCAGGACCAGATGGCTTTACGTCAGAATTCTACCAAACCTTTAAACAAGAACTAGTACCTAGATTACTAAACCTCTTCCAAAATATAGAAAAAGAAGGAATATTACCCAACACATTCTAGGAAGCAAACATGACCTTGATCCCCAAACCAGGGAAAGACCCAACGAGAAAAGAAAATTATAGACCAATATCACTAATGAATATTGATGCAAAAATACTCAATAAGATCCTAACAAACAGAATCCAACAACACATCAAAAAAATTATACACCATGACCGAATGGGATTTATCCCACTGTCTCAAGGCTAGTTCAATACACATAAATCTATAAATGTAATTCAGAACATAAACAAACTAAAAAATAAGGACCATATGATTCTTTCAATTGATGCAAAAAAGCTTTTGATAATATCCAGCATCCCTTCATGACCAGAACACTTAAGAAAATTGGCATAGAAGGGACATTTCTTAAAGTAATAGAGGCCATCTACAGCAAACCCACAGCCAATATCGTATTGAATGGAGTTAAATGGAAATCATTTCCACTTAGATCAGGAACCAGGACAGTTTGCCCATTGTCTCCATTGCTCTTTAACATTATAATTGAAGTTTTAGCCATTGCAATTAGGCAAGAAAAGGCGATCAAGGGTATCCACATAGGGTGAAAAGAGATCAAACTTTCACTCTTCGCAGATGATATGATCGTATATGTGGAAAACACTAGGGATTCTACTACAAAACTTTTAGAAGTGATCAAGGAATACAACAATGTCTCAGGCTACAAAATCAACACCCATAAATCTGTAGCCTTTATATATACCAAAAATAACCAAGCCGAAAAAAACAGTCAAGGACTCTATTCTTTTCACAGTAGTGCCAAAGAAGATGAAATATTTGGGAGTATACCTAACTAAGAATGTAAAAGATCTCTACAAAGAGAACTATGAAACTTTAAGAAAGAAATAGCTGAAGATTTTAACAAATGGAAAAACATACCATGCTCATGGCTGGGAAGAATCAACATTGTTAAAATGTCTATACTCCCCAAAGCAATATATAATTTTTTTTTTTTTTTTTTTTTTTTTTGTAGAGACAGAGTTTCACTTTATCACCCTCGGTAGAGTGCCATGGCATCACACAGCTCACAGCAACCTCCAACTACTGGGCCTAGGCGATTCTCCTGCCTCAGCCTCCCGAGTAGCTGGGAGTACAGGCGCCCACTACAATGCCCAGCTATTTTTTTGTTGCAGTTTGGCAGGGGCTGTGTTTGATTCCGCCACCCTCGGTATACGCGGCTGGCGCCCTGCTCACTGAGCCACAGGCGCCGCCCAGCAATATATAATTTTAATGCAATACCTTTTAAAGTTCCATTGTCATATGTTAAAGATCTTGTAAAAATAATACTTCATTTTATATGGAATCAGAAAAAACCTCGAATAGCCAAAACATTACTCAGCAATAAAAACACAGCAGGATGAATCACGCTACCAGACCTGAGACTGGTATAAATCTCTGGTATAAATCAATAGTGATCAAAACAGCATGGTATTGGCACAAAAACAGAGAAGTAGGTGTCTGGAACAGAATAGAGAACCAAGAGATGAATCCAGCTACTTACTGTTATTTGATCTTTGACAAGCCAACTAAAAACATCCAGTGGGGAAAAAATTCCCTATTTAACAAATGGTGCTGGGTGAACTGGCTGGCAACCTGTAGAAGACTGAAACTGTACCCACATCTTTCACCATTAACTAAGATAGACTCTCACTGAATAAAAGATTTAAACATAAGACATGAAACTATAAAAATGCTTGAACAAAGTGCAGGGAAAACTCTTGAAGGAATTGGCCTGGGTGAATATTTTATGAGGAGGACTCCCCAGGCAATTGAAGCAGTATCAAAAATACACTTCTGGGACCTGATCAAACTAAAAAGCTTCTGCACAGCCAAGAACATAGTAAGTATAGCAAGCAGACAGCCCTCAGAATGGGAGAAAATATTTGCAGGCTATACCTCCGACAAAGGTTTAATAACCGGAATCCACAGAGAACTCAAATGTATTAGCAAGAAAAGAACACGTGATCCCATTTCAGGGTGAGCAAGGAACTTGAAGAGAAACTTCTTTAAAGAAGACAGACGCGTGATCTACAAACACATGAAAAAAAGCTCATCATCCTTAATCATCATAGAAATGCAAATCAAAACTACTTTGAAATTTCACCTAATCCCAGTAAGAGTAGCCCACATAACAAAATCCCAAAACCAGAGATGTTGGTGTGGATGTGGAGAAAAGGGCACACTTCTACACTGCTGGTGGGAATGCACACTAATACATTCCTTCTGGAAGGATGTTTGGAGAATACTTAGAGACCTAAAAATAGACCTGCCATTCGATTCTATAATTTATTTACTAGGTTTATATGCAGAAGACCAAAAATCACAATATAACAAAGACATCTGTACCAGAATGTTTATTGCAGCCCAATTCATAATTGCTAAGTCATGGAAGAAGCCCAAGTGCCCATCGACCCACAACTGGACTAGCAAATTGTGGAACATGTATACCATAGAATATTATGGAGCCTTAAAGAAAGAGGGAGACTTTACCTCTTTCATGTTTACATGGATGGAGCTGGAACATATTCTTCTTAGCACAGGAATGGAAGAAAAAATATCCAATGTACTCAGCCCTACTATGAAGCTAAATCATAGCTTTCATATGAAGACTATAACCCAACTATAGCACAATACTGTGAGGAAAGGGCCAAGAAAGGGGAAGGGAGGGGGGAGGTTAGGGTGAGGGAGAGTAATTGGTGGGGCCACACCTATGGTGCATTTTAGAATGGGTACAGGCAAAACTTACTAAATGCAGAATACAAATGTCTACATACAATAACTAAGAAAATGCCATGAAGGCTACATTGAACAGTTTGATGGGAATATTTCAGATTGTATATGAAACCAGCACATTGTACCCCTTGATTGAACTAATGTACACAGCTATGATTTAACAATTAAAAAAAAAGAGTTGTGTTAGGGAACACATCTAGGTTAATCTGGGAGATACACAGGAGTGGAATATGGTCCAGAACATCACATATATTGGACCAAGGAGAGTCTAATATAAATTCATATCCTGATTATTCTTACTTTACAAATTTTTTCAAATTCAGGCTTTGTTGTGCATTCCCATTGCCACCATCCTAAATCCAACTTACACTGCATTAAAAATAGCCTACTGTAATCATAATCCATTTCATCAGTTTTTAAAAGGGAGTGGAACCAAATTAGCTAAGGGATGGAATGGAAGAAAAAAAATAGCTTTTTCCAAATACAGACTCCTTGGGCTCCACACTAGAACTATTGAATCAGAATCTCCAATAATAGAAGCCCCAGCATAGTTAGTCCAAGTTCCGTATACAGATAGGCAAAGTAGTGTGACCTATAGTCCCAGATACTCAGAAGCTAAGGTGGAAGGATCCCTGATCCCATAGCCCAGTTGTGAGCTATGACTACATCAGTGCATTCCAGGCTCAGTGACAAAGCAAGAACCCATCCCTAATTCACTACATAAATAGAAGCAAAAGCAAAGACTCTCAATAGTTGCAGAAAAAGCATTTGACAAAATTCAGCATGCTTTTCTGATAACAACACGTAAGAAAATAGTTATAAATGGGACATTTCTTAAACTGATAGCACCCATCTATGACAAACCCACAGCCAATATCATACTGAATGGAGTAAAACTGAATGCTTTTCCACTTAGAACTGGAATCAGACAAGGATGTCCACTATCTCTATTACTATTCAACATTGTGCTGGAAGTTGTAGCCAATGCAATCATATAAGAGAAGGATATTAAGGACATTCAGATGGGAGCAGAAGAGGTCAAACTTGCTCTTTGTTGATGATCTGATCTTATACTTAGAAAACTCCAGGGACTCAAATACAAGACCTCTGCAAGTGATCAAGAAATACAGTAACATTGCAGGATATAAAAACAATGTCCACAGTTCAGTAGCCTTTGTATATGCCAATAACAATCAAGCTAAGAAGAAAATCAAGAACACAATTCCCTTCACAGTTGCTTCAAAGTAAATGAAATACCTGAGAATATATCTAACAAAGGAGGTGAAGTATCCGATCCTAAATATAGAATTATGAAACCCTTAGAAAAGAAATAACAGAAGACATTAACAAAAATAGAAAAACATACCATGTTCTTTGCTGGGAAAAAGCAACATTGTTAAAATGTCTACACTACCCAAAGCAATCTACAAGTTTAATGCAATCCCCATTAAAATACCATCATCATACTTTGAAGAACTAAAAAAAAAAAAAAAAAGCTCCTTATTTTATATGGAAACAGAAAAAACCTCATGTAGCCAAGGCAATTCTTTTTTTTAATAAGTCATAAATACATAAATCATGTATACATTAATGCATTTATGGGGTACAATGTACTAATTTTATACACAACTTGGAATGCTTACATCAAACTGGTTAACATAGCCTTCACCTCACTTAATTATTGTATTAAGACATTTATACTCTACACTTAATGGATTTGACATGTAACCTTGCAATATGCACCATATGTGTGGTCCCACTGTTTACCCTCCCTCCATCCAACCTCCTGCCTCTCCTCACATTCCCCTCCTCTTCCCTCCTTCATCCTGGGGTATAGTTGTGTTTTATCTTTTATATGAAAGTGTGGGTGATTAGAAATTGGTTTCATAATAGTACTGAGTACATTGGATACTTTGTCTTATCCATTCTTAAGATACTCTATTAAAAAGAGTATGTTCCAGCTCCATCCATGTAAACATAAAAGAGGTAAAGTCTCCATCTTTTTAAGGCTGCATAATATTCCACAGTGTACATATACCACAATTAATCCATTCATGGGTTGATGGGCACTTGGGCTTCTTCCATGACTTGGAAATTATGAATTGAGCTGCAAAAAATAATCTGGTATCTATATCTTTATTATAAAGTGATTTTTGGCCTTTTGGATATAACCTAGTAGAGGAATTGCAGGATTGAACACCAGGTCTACTTTTAGATCCCTAAGTGTTCTCCAAAATTCTTTCCAAAAGGGATGCATTAGCTTGCACTCCCACCAGCAGTGTAGAAGTGTTCCCTTTTCTCCACATCCATGCCAACATTCGTAGTTTTGGGATTTTGTTATGTGAGCCACCCTTACAGGAGTTAGATGATATCTCAAAGTAGTTTTGATTTGCATTTCTCTGTTGAGTAAAGATGATGAGAATTTTTTCATGTGCCTATAGGCCATGTGCCTGTCTTCTTCAGAGAAGCTTCCATTCAAGTCTCTTGCCTATAATGAAATGGGATTACTTGTTCTTTTCTTATTAATAAGTTTGAGTTCTCTGTGGATTCTGGTTATCAAAACTTTGTCAGAAACATAACCTGAAAATATCCTCTCCCATTCTGAGGGCTGTCTGCTTGCTTTACTTACTGTGTTCTTGGCTGTGCAGAAGTTTTTAGTTTGAACAGATCCCAGTGATGTATATTTGATGTTGCTTCAATTGCCCAGGGGGTCCTCCTCATAAAGTATTCTCCCCGGACAATTTCTTCAAGTGTTTCCCCTGCACTCTCTCCAAGAATCTTTATAGTTTCATGTCTGAAGTTTAAATTTTTTATCCAGTGAGAATCGATTTTTCTTAATGGTGAAAGGTGTGGGTCCAGTTTCAGTCACCAGCCAATTCATCCAGCACCATTTGTTAAATAGGGAATCTTTCCCCCAATTTATGTTATTGGTAGGCTTATCAAAGATCAAATGATGATAAGTGTCTGGGTTCATCTCTTGGTTCTCTATTCTCTTCCATACTTCTACCTCTATTCTTGTGCCAGTACCATGCTGTTTTGATCACTATAGATTTGTAGTATAGCTGGAAGTCTGGTAGCGTGATTCCTCCTGATTTGTTTTTATTTCTGAGTAACGTATTGGCTATTTGAGGTTTTTTCTAATTCCATATAAAACAAAGTACTATTTCTTCCAGATCTTCAGACTATGACAGTGATGCTTTAATACAAATTGCATTAAATTTGTATATTGCTTTGGGTAGTATGGACATTTTAACAATGTTGATTCTTCCCAGTCATGAGCATGGTATGTTTTTCCATTTGTTACCATCTTCAGCTATTTCTTTTCTCAGAATTTCATAGTTCTCTTTATAGAAATCTTTCATGTCCTTTGTTAGGTAAATTCCCAAATATTTTATGTTCTTTGGCACTACTATAAAAGGAATCGAGTCCTTGACTATTTTTTCAGCTTGACTATTGCGGGTATATATAACAACTGAGTATTGTATCTTGAGAGTCTGCTGGATTCCTTGATCACTTCTAAGAGTTTTGTAGTTGAGTCTCTGGGGTTTTCCAGGTATACAATCATCATCTGTGAAGAGTGAGAGTTTGATCTCCTATTTGGATATCCTTGATTGCCTTCTCTTCCCTGATTGCAATGGCTAAGACTTCCATTACAATGTTAAAAAGCAATGGAGACAGTGGGCAACCTTGCCTGGTTCCTGATCTGAGTGGAAATGATTTTCAATTTTACTCCATTCAATACGATATTGGCTGTGGGTTTGCTGTAGATGGCCTCTATCAGTTTAAGAAATGTCCTTTCTATACCTATTTTCTTAAGTGTTCTGATCATGAAAGGATGCTGGATATTATCAAAAGCTTTTTCTGCATCAATTCAGAGAATTATATTTTCTTTTTCTTTATTTTGTTTATGTGATGTATTATATTTAAGATTTACATATGTTGAACCAACCTTGAGACCCCGGGATAAAACCAACTTGATTATGGTGTATAATTCATTTTACGTGTTGCTGGATTCTGTTTGCTAGGATCTTGTTGAATATTTTTGCATCTATATTCATTAAAGATATTGGTCTATAATTTTCTTTCCTTGTTGGGTCTTTTCCTGGTTTGGAGATCAGAGTGATATTTGCTTCATAGAATGTGTTAGGAAATATTCCTTCTTTTTCTATTCTTTAGAAAAGGTTATTTAATATAGGTACTGGTTCCTCTTTAAGGGTTTGGTAGAATTCTGATGTAAAGCCATCTGGTCCAAGACTTTTCTTTTTTGGGAGAAATCGTATAGTTGATGCTATTTCAGTATTTGATATAGGTCTATTCAACATTTCTATTTTTTTCTGATAAGTCTAGGAAGGTGATGCGCTTCCAAGTATTGGTCTATTTCTTTCAGATTTTCATATTTCTGAGAATAGAGTTTTCTGTAGTATTAATTAATGTTTGCTTTAATGTCTGTAGTGTCTGTTGTTATTTTGCCCATATCATTTCTGATTGATGATAATAAATAGGGACTTTACTTTTCTGTTTCTGGTTAGTTCATCCAAAGGTTTATCAATTTTGTTAAATCTTTTCAAAAAACCAACTTTTTGATTCATTGATCTTTTCAATAATTTTTTTGTTTTCAATTTCATTTAATTTTGCTCTAATTTTGGTTATTTCTTTAATTCTTCTAAGTTTGAGGTTGGAATGTTCTTCCTTTTTCAGTTGCTTGAGATGTCACATAAAGTTGTCGACTTCCTCTCTTTCTTCCTCTTGAGGAAGGCTTGCTATAAATTTCCCTCTTAGGCCTGCCTTTGCAGTATCCCACAGGTTCTGATAATTCATGTCTTCATTATCATTTTGCTCCAAACATTTGATCATTTCCTTCTTAATCTCATTTATGACCTAGCTATCATTTAGCATAATATTATTTAGTTTCCATGTCTTTGTATGAGTATGAAGATTCTTGTTGTTTTTGCGTTCAACTTTTATGCCATGATGGTCTGAGAAAATATAAGGAATAATTTCTATTCTCTTAAATGTGCTGAGATTAGACTTGTGACCTCAGATGTGATCAATTTTGGAGGATGTTCCGTAGACTAATGAGAAGCATGTTTATTCAATTTTGTTAGGATGAAATGTTCTGTAGATGTCTGTTAAGTCCACTTGTTGTAGGGTCAAGTTTAAGTCCAAAATTTCCTTGTTTAGCTTCTTCTTGGAGGATCTATCCAACATTGCCAAAGGGATGTTAAAATCTCTGACTGTTATGGTGGTGGAAGAAATTATTCATGTCTGTTAGGGTCTCCCTTATAAATTGAGGAGCATTCTGGTTGAGCGCATAAATGTTAATAATTGAAATCTGTATGTTGAGTGTTTCCCTTGACAAATATGAAGTGACCACCCTTATCTTTCCTTACCTTTGGTTTAAAGTCTATTGTATCTATGAATAAAATTGAAACCTCTGCTTTTTTATGATTTCCATTTGTCTGTATTAGAGATGTCCATCCCTTCACCCTCAGTCTATTTTTATCCTTTAAGGTAAGATGGGATTCTTGTATGCAGCAGATATCTGGTCTGAGTTTATGTATCCAGTCAACCAACCTGTGCCTCTTTAGAAGACAATTTAAACCATTCACATGAATTGAGAGAACTGATAAGCCTGGTAGTATTTTGGGTGTCAAGTTTTTTGAAAGTCCAGTGGACATTTTTAATCCTTTTGCAACTGTGGAAGTTAGATTTTGATCAAAAATTTCTGAATGAGTTGACTTTGGTGGTAGAGCATTGTGTGGGTCATTGTGGAGGATGGGTCTGAGAATATCCTGGAGAGCTGGTTTAGCTATGGCAAATTCTTCAACATTTGTATTTCATTGAAGTATTTGATTTCTCCATCACTAATGAAATTTAGTTCAGCTGGATGAAGGATCCTGGGATGAAAGTTGTTTTGTTTTAGGAGATTTAAGGTTGATGACCATCCTCTTCTGGCTTGAACAGTTTCAGCTGAGAGATCTTCTGTCATTCTAATATTCTTCCCCCTTGTAGGTTATGATTTTCTTATATCTGGCTGCTTGCAGAATTTTCTCCTTCATATTAACTTTGGCAAAATTAATTACAATGTGTCTAGGAGATACTTTATTTGGATTGAGTCTTGCTGGTGTTTTAAACTGTCTACTATCTGAATTTTGGTATCTCTTGCCATACTTGAGAAGTTCTCCTCAATTATATCTTGGAGTAGAGCATCTGTGCCTTTAGGAACATACTCTTCTCCTTCAGGAATTCCTGTAAGATGAATGTTTGATTTTTTGAAGTGATCCCACAACTCTCTCAGGGAATGATCCATTTTTGCTCTCCATTTCTCTGCCTCTCTGAGCATTTGGGAGCATTCAAAAGCTTTGTTTTCAATATCAGAGATCCTTTCTTCTGCCTGATCCACTCAATTACTAAGGGATTCTACGTATTTCTCAGATCTTTGAGGGCTGAAATTTCTTGTGTCATTGTAAGTAAATGTTTGGAGATTTTGTCTTAGAATTCATTTAATTCTTGAGAGAACTTTTCAATTACTCCTTGAATTTCTAATTCCAACTCTACTGCCATTTTGTTAATCTTATTTGCCATCCAAATTCTGAACTCGTTTCTGACATTTCAGCCATTTGTTTGTGAATGGGATCTTCTGTGCTGTCTACTTTGTTGTTCTACTCTGATTATTCATGTTGCTATTGTTTTTCCGCTGATTCTGCCCCAGTACCATTTTTCATTGTTTGGCTAGAGAAACTGGTAAGGTGAAATTGGATTTAAGGCTCCAGGAGTTGTAATTAACCAGCCCTTTACCAAAGAGCTGGGACTGGTGACTAAAACTTTTCCCCTAGAGCTTTGCAAAGCTCCTGTTCAGTACTAAAGCCTGAGACTCTGGGGACCTGCTTGGTGTCATGGGGCTAGGTGGCTCTGTCTTGTATTCAGCTAATCTCTGTCCAATCCTAGTGAATCAGTGGCTTTGGGCTGAAATCTCAGCTGTGGAGAAATACAAGAACTAAGACACCTGCCCCCCACAGGCAACAACTGGATGAGTAGAATCAGACCCTCCCCCTACAGGGGTACAACCATGGAGGGTCCCCAGGTGATCAACCCATGTCAAGAGTTCCAAACCAATCACAAATGCAGATCAAGTGGGAGAGTTCAAAAAGTCTCCAGCAACTAGACAGCAGGGGACCACTGGCAGCTCAAGTGTGACTCGCTCCAGTGCTCCATGGAGTCAGAAAGACCCACCCAGCAAAAGAGTTAGCCCAGGGGGCCTGGTGTCTCCTTTCCCACCTTGCACCTCCATCATATGCAGTTACTGGTAACCCAGTTGGACTGTGACCCTGTTCCCTCCAATGAGCAAATGTGCCAGGGATTTGCACCTGCCAGAGTCAAAGGGGAGTCAATGTCTCCTCAGCCAGGCTACCACACTCTGCCACCAGCTGACGGGGGAGCTGAAGCCTGACTACCTTGGGTGCTCAATAGAAACTGGGGAGTGTTCCTCCTGAGTTTGTTCCAAACCAGAGTTTAAAAAAGCAGCAAGTGTTTTTCTCCATCAGAGACTGTGCCTCTGCCCCAGCCTCACTGCTCCTCTGGTACCCCTGCAGGGCAAGGTCTGGCTCCCTCTGGCAGTCCATAGAATTGGGGAGGTGTCTCTCTGAGATTTGACTCCAGCAGGATCGCTCTATTATTGCTGATGCTGTGTGGGAAGTGCATCCATGCAGTTTCCTGCATGGGTTCCTGAGCCTCCGTGCAAGTTCCCAACCCTCCACACAAGCTGCTGAGCCTCCATCCACTGATTTGCACTTTCACAGAGCCAAGCCAGACACCCTCCCCACTGTTCATTTCTGCACTGCTACTGGATTCACGGTTTCACCACAACTGTGCTGCCACAGCCCATACAATGCCTTGTCCTAGCAAAGAACTGTGGACATTCCCATCTCTGCAGGGGTTAGCCTTCTAGACTGCCAGGCGAGGGGGAAAGGGTGAACTGGGAGTTCAAAATGGCAGGGAAAATATTTGTTCAACTTTCATGCAAAGCAAGAGAATGCCTAGGCTCACAGCAGGGTCTCTCTGGAGAAGAAGTCGCAGCCTCCAGTGACTCTCTCCCATGGGACAAGATGAGAGGTCTTCACTTCACTACTTGCTTGTAGAAATCCCACAGGAAGTCACTTCCCTTGGGGGAAGGGATGGACACTCATCCTCTTTGGGATGGATTTTGTACCTGAAATTTGCTTCCTTGGAGTCACGGCTTGCCTCAGCAGAGATGACATGCAGTTATCAATCTTCTCTCTCAGCTCACCTCCTCACCTTCAGCTTTATTGGATCCTTTCTAGCCATTATCTCCCCCTCTGGATGGGAGCTTCTGTTGAAAGCTGGCTCAAGTTGGCCATCTTACTCTTCCCCCTAAGGCAATTCTTAGCAATAAAAACAAATCCGGAGGCATCACTCTACCAGACTCCAGGTTATATTACAAGTCCACAGTGATCAAAACAGCAAATATTGGCACAAAAACAGAGATATAAACATATGGAATAGAATAGAAAACCTAGAGAAAATAGAGACATAGATCTAAAGAACAGAATAGAAAACCTAGAGATGAAACCATTCTCATATCACCATCTGATCTTCAATAAAACAAACAAAAGTATACACAGGGGTAAAGAATCCTATTCCACAAATGTTTCTGGGGAAACTGGATAAGCACGTGTAAAAGCCTGAATCTAGACCTGCATCTCTCACTACTTACAAAAATTGACTTACAATGGATAAAAGATTTAAATCTAAGACACAAAGTGATAAAAAAAAATTCTAGAAGAAAGTATGGGGGAGGCAGAGCATGATGACAGACAGGATGTACATGTAGCTCACCTCTCCCAAGCCATCAGGTGAGAGGAAAGGCATTCTGGACCTTCCCTGAGTGTGGATTATTGGAGTGGACAGACAGCTGGAGACGCCCAGAGAACTGGCGGATTGCTATATATGAGGGGTAATTTAAAAACACAGACTCTTTTATAGAGATTCTTCCCTGCATGGCCATGCCAACCAGCAGGCCCCTCCCCTACGGAGGTCAGCAGCTTGTAAATTCTGACAAAACCCAATTGACAAATAATTATTCCTTAACTGAGGGAGGCATCCAAAAGGAGAGCCCTCAAAACCACGGGGAGCTGGGCAAACTGTTGGACAATTGAAGGGAAGGGATCCTGCCCAGAAAACAGACATTTTGAACTACCCAAAAGGACGGGCACCTTTCCCCCAGGTGTTGGAGGGGGCTGGTGGTTCAGGCTGTGCGGTGAACTCGCGGGCGCTGATCCAAAAAGGAAACTCTGACCATAAAACTCAGAATAAGTCCCCCGAACACTCCAACCATGGGAACCAGCTACAGCTACTGAAGCCACGGACCCAGCTTTAGCTGCTAAAGCTGCGAACTTGGCTTCAGCCCCGGGAGCCAGCTACAGCAGCTAAAACCGCAAACCCACCAACGACCGGTGAACTCAGAACCACTCCACCTACAGCTGATTGCAGTCACCAGTTTGCAGGAGAACCTGGGAACAGAGTGGAAAGACTTAAGAAGCATGGACACCTGCACTGAATGGGAAGGTCGGTCGCAAGTGCTCTCTGGAAAAGAACAGCCGAGGTTACACAATTCTTAGGCGACAAACTTTTACAGAAATTCCAAAATGGTGATCGGCCATGGAAGGTGGTTACCATGGTAACAGTATAAACTGTAAATCAGGTATAAGTCTCAGAACCACTCACAGCGCCACCTGGTGTCCAGAAAATACATTGCAGTATGAATACATTCCTACGAAAGTTGATCCCTACAGCAGACATATAGATATATAGGTATATTTTTACACACAAGAATATTTTTGTAGTTGGTGCCTTTTTTTGTTTTGTTTTCTTTTTGTTTTTTTTGTTTTCATGGGGTTTTTTTGTTTGTTTTGGTTTTGTCTGTTTTTTCCTCACCATTTTCTTACAGGAGATTTTGATAATTTTTTATTATTACTTTTTATGTAGATATATTTTTTATTTCTATGTCTTCTAATTTTAATTTCTTCTTTCTTCTCTTTTAACAATCCTACTAACACAAATTTTTTCTCTCTTTTTTTTCCTTTCTTTCAATTATTTTATGATTATCACTATTTTCATTGCAGTTGTTCTTATATTGCTATTGTCGTAGCTGTTACCTGTATGTCTATGTGTTTCCGTCTATCTCTGTATCTATGGGCCCGTGTGCCTGGTACCCTTTGTTTATTTGTTCATTTGGTCTCAATGAGCTTGGTGTTACGACCTGCAAATCTGAGCTCCTAGCACACCCATCCACTCTCACTCTGAGATCTGGAGACCTGCCCCCCCAGGAGTCCAGATTCTTGGGTGAACTCTCGAGAGGTGTAGACAGGACCTGGACTGCAGCTGGCCAGTGCTGACTCTGTAGCAAAGGAGCGAGAAGACGATGGTCGGCTAAGAGGGAATTACACTAGAGCGGTGGTGCCCCAAGGTGCAGAGCAACAGCCATCTTCAGCAATAACAAGGCCCACCCCCCAGATATCCCATAGCCTCTCATCCTGTCTTCCTGGGCAACCAGATGAGGCCGAGCATCTTCTCAGATGGAAACCACCATGGAACAGACCTGGGACTGAAACACAGGCCCCGTGAGTAAAGGGTTTACCTGAGGCGGCACTGACCTGCGTGGAACATGGGGACTAGAAAACACACCCGCAGAGCCGGGAAACTCCCAGGGTGGGGCTGATCCAGAGGACCGCTTTACTGAGCTTAAGATGCACCTGGCCCTCAGGGGATCACCAGCCTACAGACAAAGGAGGCCAAGAGTCTACAGCCGACAACTGATTGTGCTGCAAATACAAACCCGCAGGACTAAAGACAGGGCCTGAGGCACAGGTTCTGGAAACTCAAATCAGCCTCTCTGCAGAGGAATCTAGCAGGGTCAGAAACAAACTCCCACAAGGTTGTTCCATTCACCCAGTAACATAAACTAAGGTTGGGGCTGGAACTGAGTGAACACCTCCAGCCTCCATCAAATGCCTGAGGGTGACAGGCCACACCACCCCCTGCTGGATAAAGACAGAGAGTAGCGGCTTAGATGACCAAACACAGATTACCCTGTGACTTAGGCAGGTGCAAACCCCTGGAGTATCGGCTTACTGCAGACAACTGACTGGGTCACAGCCCTGTGGGGATAGCAGCGACTGGGTGTGACAGAGCTGCAAGGTGGGGAAGGAGGCATCAATATTCCCAGACTGATCTATTTACTGGGTGGCTCTTCCTGACTCCACACAGCATTGAAGCAAGCCATATTAGAGAAGTCACCAAACCCCTGTGATCCAGTTCCCAGGGACCTCTTGAACTCTCTCACCTGAGGCAGCTGCTGACTGAGACAATTGATTTGGACCTTTTGAACTGAGCCACTCACCTGGGGACTATCCATGTGGTGCCCTGGGTGTGTGGTAGTAGGAAGGTTTGATTTTCCTTTTCCATCTGTTGCCTGTGGTGGGTGGGGTGACTTAATTGTTGGTATTTCTCCACAGCTGAGACTTCAACCCAGAGTAACTGTTTCACTAGGATCAAATAGAAACGAGCTGAAAAGAAGACAGAACCACTTAGCCCCTCTACACCAAACAGGGCCCCAGTATCTCAGGCCACAACACTGTATGGGTCCTCAACAAAACACCAGGGGAGAAATCAAAGGGAGTAAAACAATCATGGGGCAGAATCAGCGAGGAAACTCTGGTAACATGAATAACCAGAATAGATCAACCCCCCCCAAGGAAAGATATGGCAGATGTAATTGAAGATCCCATTCATAAACAACTGGCTGAGATGTCAGAAATTGAATTCAGAATTTGGATGGCAAACAAGATTAACAAAATGGAAATGGGAATTCGTGGAGAAATTCAAAAGCTGTCTCAAGAATTTAACGAATTTAAAGACAAAACCACCAAAGACTTCAACACACTGAAACAAGAATCTGCAGCCCTCAAAGATATGAAAAATTCAGTAGAATCCCTTAGCAACAGAATGGACCAAGTAGAAGAAAGGATTTCCGACATTGAAGATAAAGCCTTTGAACGCTCCCAAACTCTCAAAGAGGAAGAGAAATGGAGAGCAAAAACGGATCATTCTCTCAGAGAGCTCAGGGATAACTCGAAGAAGGCAAATATCCGACTCATAGGAATTCCTGAAACAGATGAAGTGGCCTCACTGGGCGCACAGGCCCTTCTGCAGGAAATTATTAAAGAATTGACATGCCTAGAGAAACTGAAATTCAGATAGCAGAAAGCTTCAGAACTCTAGCACGACTCAACCCCAATAAGACATCCCCCAGGCATATCATAATTAACTTCACTAAAGTTAATATGAAGGAGAAAATTCTCAAAGCAGCCAGGTGAAAGAAAACTATTACCTTCAAATGGAAGAACATTAGAATGACTGCAGATCTCTCCGCTGAAACTTTTCAAGCCAGAAGAGGGTGGTCATCAATATTTAGTTTCCTAAAGCAAAATAACTTTCAACGCCGGATCTTGTACCCAGCTAAACTGAGTTTCATTTATGATGGAGAAATTAAATACTTTAATGACATTCATATGCTAAAGAAATTTGCCATAACCAAACAAGCTCTTCAGGATATTCTCAGACATATCCTCCATAATAACCAACCCAACCCTCTACTACAAAAGTAAACTCACTCAGAAACTTCTGATCAAACTCCAACTTCCACAATGGCAAAAGGATTAAAAATGCCCACTGGACTTTCGAAAAGCTCAATTCCCAAAATTTCACCAAACTTATCAATACTCTCCATTAATGTGAATGGCTTAAACTGCCCTCTAAAGAGACATAGGTTAGCTGACTGGATACAAAAACTCAGGCCAGATATTTGTTGCATACAAGAGTCACATCTTAACTTAAAAGACAAATACAGACTAAGGGTGAAAGGATGGTCATCCATATTTCAGGCAAATGGTAATCAGAAAAAAGCAGGTGTTGCAATTTTATTTGCGGGTACAATAGGCTTTAAACCAACAAAAGTAAGGAAGGACAAAAATAGTCACTTCATATTTGTTAAGGGTAAGACTCAATATGATGAGATTTCAATTATTAATATCTATGCACCCAACCAGAATGCACCTCAATTTATAAGAGAAACTCTAACAGACATGAGCAACTTGATTTCCTCCAACTCCATAATAGTCGGAGATTTTAATACTCCTTTGGCAGTGATGGATCGATCCTCCAACAAAAAGCTGAGTAAAAAAATTCTAAATTTAAATCTAACCATCCAGCATTTAGATTTAGCAGACACCTACAGAACATTTCATCCCAACAAAACTGAATAAACATACTTCTCATCAGCCACAGAACTTACTCAAAAATCGATCACATCTTAGGTCACAAGTCTAACGTCAGTAAATTAAAGGAACAGAAATTATTCCATGCATCTTCTCGGACCATCATGGAATGAAACTTGAGATCAGTAACAACAGGAATCTGCATACTCATACAAAAACATGGAAGTTAAATAATCTTATGCTGAATGATAGCTGGGTAAGAGATGATATCAAGAAGGAAATTGGCAAATTTTTGGAACAAAACGACAATGCAGACACAAACTATCAGAATCTCTGGGACACCGCAAAGGCAGTTCTAAGAAGGAAATTTATAGCACTGCAAGCCTTCCTCAAGAGAATGGAAAGAGAGAAAGTAAGCAACTTAATGGGACATCTCAAGAGACTGGAAATGGAAGAATACTCCAACCCCAAATCCAGTAGAAGAAAAGAAATAACCAAAATCAGAGCAGAAATAAATGAAATTGAAAACAGAAGAATAATACAACAGATCAATAAATCAAAAAGCTGCTTTTATGAAAAGGTCAACAAAATAGATAAACTTTTGGCCAACCTAATCAGGAAAAAAAGAGTGAAATCTCTAATCTCATCAATCAGAAATAACAAAGATGAAATAACAACAGACTAGTCACAAATCCAAAAAATCCTTAATAAATATTACAAGAAACTTTACTCTCAGAAATATGAAAATATGAAGGAAATTGACCGTTACTTGGAAGCACATCACGTTCCAAGGCTTAACCAAAATCAAGTGGAAATGATTAACAGGCCCACATCAAGTTCAGGAATAACATCAACCATACAAAATCTCCCCCCCAAAAAAAACCCCCGGGACCAGAGGGTTTTACGTCAGAATTCTACCAAATCTTTAAAGAGGAATTAGTACCTATATTACTCAAACTGTTCCAAAAGGTAGAAAAAGAAGGAAGACTACCCAACACGTTCTATGAAGCAAACATCACCCTGATCCCCAAACAGGAAAGGACCCAACAAGAAAAGAAAATTATAGACCAATATCACTAATGAATATAGATGGAAAAATATTCAACAAGATTCTAACAAGCAGAATCCAGCAACATATCAAACAAATCATACATCATGACCAAGTCAGTTTTATCCCAGGGTCTCAAGGCTGGTTCAATATACGGAAATCTATAAATGTAATTCAGCACATAAACAAATTAAAAAACAAAGACCATATGATTCTCTCAATCGATGCAGAAAAAGCTTTTGATAACATCCAACATCTCTTCATGATCAGAACACTTAAGAAAATTGGTATAGAAGGGACATTTCTTAAACTGATAGAGACCACCTACAGCAGACCCACAGCCAATATCATATTGAATAGAGTTAAATTGGAATCATTTCCACTCAGATCAGGAACCAGACAAGGCTGCCCATTGTCTCCATTGCTTTTTAACATTGTAATGGAAGTTTTAGCCACCGCAGTCAGGGAAGAAAAGGCGATCAAGGGTATCCACATAGGGTCAGAAGAGATCAAACTTTCGCCCTTCGCAGATGATATGATTGTATATCTGGAAAACACTAGAGACTCTACTACAAAACTCTTAGAATTGATCAAAGAATACAGCAGCGTCTCAGGTTACAAAATCGACATTCATAAATCGGTAGCCTTTATATATACCAACAATAGTCAAGGTGAAAAAACAGTTAAGGACTCTATCCCATTCACAGTAGTGCCAAAGAAGATGAAATACTTGGGAGTTTATCTAACAAAGGACGTGAAAGATCTATATAAAGAGAACTATGAAACTCTAAGAAAAGAGATAGCTGAGAATGTTAACAAATGGAAAAATATACCATGCTCATGGCTGGGAAGAATCAACATTGTTAAAATGTCCATACTACCAAAAGCAATATATAATTTCAACGCAATCCCCATTAAAGCTCCACTGTCATACTTTAACGATCTTGAAAAACAATACTTCGTTTTATATGGAATCAGAAAAAACCTCGAATAGCCAAGACATTACTCAGAAATAAAAACAAAGCAGGAGGAATCACGCTACCAGACCTCAGACTATACTAAAAATCGATAGTGATCAAAACAGCATGGTACTGGCACAAAAACAGAGAAGTAGATGTCTGGAACAGAATAGAGAACCAAGAGATGAATCCAGCTAATTACCGTTATTTAATCTTTGACAAGCCAATTCAAAACATTCAGTGGGGAAAAGATTCCCTATTTAACAAATGGTGCTGGGTGAACTGGCTGGCAACCTGTAGAAGACTGAAACTGGACCCACACCTCTCACCATTAACCAAGATAGACTCTCACTGGATTAAAGATTTAAACCTAAGACATGAAACTATAAAAATACTAGAAGAGAGTGCAGGGAAAACCCTTGAAGAAATCGGTCTGGGCGAGTTTTTTATGAGAAGGACCCCCCGGGCAATTGAAGCTGCTTCAAAAATACACTACTGGGACCTGATCAAACTAAAAAGCTTCTGCACAGCCAAGAACACAGTAAGTAAAGCAAGCAAACAGCCCTCAGAATGGGAGAAGATATTTGCAGGTTATGTCTCTGACAAAGATTTAATAACCAGAATCCACAGAGAACTCAAATGCATTCACAGGAACAGAACAAGGGATCCCATCGCAGGCTGGGCAAGGGACTTGAAGAGAAAATTCTCTGAAGAAGACAGGCGCACGGCCTTCAGACATATGAAAAAATGCTCATCATCTTTAATCATCAGAGAAATGCAAATCAAAACTACTTTGAGATACCATCTAACTCCAGTGAGTCTAGCCTACATCACAAAATCCCAAGACCAGAGATGTTGGCATGGATGTGGAGAAAAGGGAACACTTTTGCACTGCTAGTGGGAATGCAAATTAATACATTCCTTTTGGAAAGAGATATGGAGAACACTTAGAGATCTAAA
The DNA here is from genome assembly GCF_027406575.1 of Nycticebus coucang. NCBI lineage: Eukaryota > Metazoa > Chordata > Mammalia > Primates > Lorisidae > Nycticebus > Nycticebus coucang. The sequence continues at coordinate 35,393,459 of NC_069789.1, forward strand.
AATAGATCTGCCATTCAATCATGTAATCCCTCTACTGGGCATATACCCAGAAGACCAAAAATCACATCATAACAAAGATATTTGTATCAGAATATTTATTGCAGCCCTATTCATAATTGCTAAGTCATGGAAAAAGCACAAGTGCCCATCGATCCACGAATGGATTAATAAATTGTGGTATATGTACACCATGGAATATTATGCACCCTTAAAGAAAGATGGAGACTTTACCTCTTTCATGTTTACATGGATGGAGCTGGAACATATTCTTCTTAGTAAAGTGTCTCAAGAATGGAAGAAAAAGTACCCAATGTACTCACCCATATTATGAAACTAATGTAGGACCTTCACATGAAAGCTATAACCCAGTTACAACCTAAGAATAGGGAGAAGGGGGAAAGGGAGGGGAAGGAGGGGGGAGGTAGGTGGAGAGAGAGGGATTAATGGGATTACACCTATGGTGCATCTTACAAGGGTATATGTGAATCTTAGTAAATGTGGAATGTAAAGGTCTTAGCAAAATAACTAAGAAAATGCCACGAAAGCTATGTTAACTAGTGTGATGAGAATGTGTCAAACGGTCTATGAACCAAGTGTATGGTGCCCCATGATCATACTAATGTACACAGCTATGATTTAATTAAATAAATAAATAAATAAATAAATAAAACAAAGTATGGGGGGAAACTCTACATTATATCAGCCTGTGGAAAGATTTTATGAAGAATACTTCATCAGCAACTGCACAACAAAAATAAATAATGGTACTTAATTAAGCTAACAAGCTTCTGCACAGCTAAGGACACAACAATTAAGGCAATCAGACAACCTTCAGAATGGGAAAAGATATTTGCATGTTATGAATCTGACAAAGGGTTGATAACTGGAGTCTATAGAGAACTTGAATTAATCAACAGAAAAAGAGCTAACAATCCCATCTATCACTTGGTGAGGGACATGAGCAGAACCTACTCTGAAGAATACAGACAAATGACCAACAAAAAAATGCTCAACATCCCTAGTCATCAGAGAAATGCAAATAAAAGCCCAGATGCCATGGCTTATGCATGTAATCCTAGCACTCTGGAAGACTGAGATGAGTGGATTCCTTGAGTTTAGGAGTTAGATACCAGCATGAGCAAGCACCAGACCCTATTTCTAAAAATAGCCAGGTGCTGTAGTAGTTGCCTGTAGTCCCAGCTGTTTGGTAGGCAGAGGCAAGAGAATCACTTGAGCCCAGAAGTTTCAGGTTTCTGTGAGCTGACACCAAGCCACTCAACCCCAGGCTGACTAAGTGAAACCCTGTCTCAAAAAAAAAGAAAGAAAGAAATGCAAACCAAAACTTACCTTGAGATATCACCTAACCCCAGTGAGAATAGTCCACATCACAAAGTCCAAAAGCTGCAGATGCTAGCCTGGATGTGGAAAGAAGGGAACACTTTTACATTGTTCATGGTATTACAAACTAATACAGACTCTCTGGAAAGAAATATGGAGAATTCTCAAGGAACTCAAAACAGACCTTCTATTTGTTCTATTACTAAGTATGTACCCAGAAGAAAAAAGACTATCTTATCAGAAGGACATTTACACTAGATTATCACAGCTCAGTTTACAATCAACAAGATGTAGAATCAACCGAAGTGCCAATCAAACCATGAATGGATTAAAAACCTGTGGTACGTGTACACGATGGACTACTATTTGGCCATAAAAACAAGATGGAGGCTTTACATCTTTTCTATTAAGCTGGATGGAGTTGGAGAACATTCTCCTTAGTAAAGTATGACAAGAATAGAAAAGCAAGTATCCAATGTACTCAATACTAACACGAAGCCAGCAAACAAATAAATGCTCACACAAGAGAAAAACTCAATTTAATTCAAGTTGGGTGAATAAGAGAGGGAGGGGATGGGGGTGCTCTCACATAAAAGGCACAATGTAGGAGTACATGGCACACCTCCTGGGTGAGGGGCACAACTACAATGGGGACTTTACTTAACAAACACAAACAATGTAACCTAATCATCTTTAACCCATATTAATCTGAAAAATTTTTTAAAAGCTCCACAGATGATTCTGAAGTGCATCTCTGATTAGGAATCACTAAACTAAACACCTGATCACTAAACCCACCCTCAGTTAGGATCAAGATGGCGAACTAGACAAAGGTACTATGTGCCTCTTCCACAGCAGATTTTCACATTTTGAACAGATCTAGGAGTGAACTCTGCAATTCACCAGGGAAATGATGGGAAGCACCAAAAGTGGGTAAAGAGAGGGCTCAGGGAGATTTGCCTGGCTGGGGACTGGCTAACATATGGGAAAAGCTCCTGGACACAGTAAAACAGTAAGAGAGAAGCCCTGAGGCCCCACTCTCTGATAGCTTTTATGATCTTGGCTAAAAGAGAACCTCAAACCCAAATAGGTCTTTGTCCTATCCTCAGGCACTGCTTGGAATAGACTTTGCTCTAGAAAGTCTAGATCAGCTTAAGCCTGGCATCATTCTGAGAACCTAGATGGACTTGCATCCACTGCATGACTCCAAGGAGGAACAGAGGAACTCAGTTAATCCTATGCAACCCAGGAAGTCTGCTGTAGGAGACTGAGCACCAGGCTTATACAAGTGGTCACCGGTTCTTGAGGGAGGCACTGGGAGCAGGACAATCTCCTAGCCAGCATGGAGATGTTTTGCAGCCCATCTTGACAAGCCCTCAAGAAACTGCATGCATTAATGAGTTAAGATCAGTCACTCGTTAGCAAGCAGGTGTTATACCTTGAACATTTGTGGTGCAACAGGTTGGGAGTCAAGCCCATGGGGAAAGAGCATGCGGTGATCATTAAGCATGTAACTACTATACACGGGACCCCCACACCTGTTGTAGAATGTTTCAATAAAAGGCCATGGCAGAGGTTACTCAGGGCTTTTCCCTGCACCTATGGGAAGCCCACCTTAGAAGCAAGCATGTACTTCTAATCTAATAAAATCTAAGCCATTTTATTCATTTGGTGACAGGGTGCCACAGCAGCACCAACAGGCCCCATCACCCTGAGGTGTGCTGCTATTGAGACTGAGACATGAGTGGACAGCATTCTCCAGTTTCTTGCCCATGCTGCCTGCCTGGTAGGTCCCTAGCCTTTCTAGTTGGAGGTCCGAGGCACCATTTTGACAGTTTGACACAGGTCTGCACACCAACCCTATGCTGAGTTTGGGCTGAAGTGTCTGTAGCCCCTCTCTGGCTGGACAGGAGCATGGAAACCAGGCTTCCCGTCATGCATTCCCATAGTGCATCATGCATCATGCACTATCCTAAAGTTGGCTGCTATGAAACTGAATCTCAAGTGAATTCCACTCCCCCCAGCATCTTGCTTATGCTGTTTGCCTAAGAAATAACTCACCCTCTGTGGTCATAGGACCAAGGCACCATCCTGGGAGTTTAAAGCTATGCAGCACACTGCCCCTGGACTGAATTTGGACTAACACATATGAAGCCTGTCCAGCTAAAGAGGGACAGGGAAACCTAAGCTCTCCTACAGCTCAGATGTTCAAGACCACCTGAGAAGGAGCAAAACCCCCTTTTTAAACATAGCTGGGGAGGCAGAACATGATGGCGGATGGGACGGATGTGTAGCCCACCTCTCCCAAGTCATCAGGTGAGAGGAAGGGGGGTCTGGACCTTTTCCCCACATGGATTATTGCCGTAGACAGACAGTTGGAGACACACAGTGAATTGGCAGATTGCTGTATTTGAGGTGTAATTTAAAACCACAGACTCTGTTGTAGAGATTCTCCCTGTTTGGGTGTGCTGGCCGGCAGGCCCCTCCCTCATGGAGGACAGCAGCATGCAATTCCTGGCAAAACCCATTTCATGAAAATTTATTCCTGAGCTGAGTTTAGCAACCCAAAAGGGGCCCTGCTCAGAGCCACAGGGACTAAGCAACCCAATGGAAAATTGAAGGGAAGGGATTCCGCCTGGGAAACAGACATTTTGAATTGTCCGAAATGGTGGGCACCTTCCCCCAAAACAACAGGAGTGATTAAATAGACCAGACCATTCCAGGTGGGGAATACTGGTGTGGGCTGGCAGGTCAGGCTGTGCAGCGAACTGGCGGGTGGCTGGACTCAAATCTCCAGACTCAAAAGAGAGACCCTGAGCCACATAAACTGAGCAGGTTTCCGTGTGCTGCAACCACGCCTCCAGCACCAGCCAGCCCCTCCGCCACAGCCGATGGCAGTTGCCAGTTTGCAGGAGAATGCAGGAGCAGAGTGGAAAGATTTGTGAAGGGTGGACTCCTGCACCGAGTTGGGAGGTCAGATAGGAGAGCTGTCTGGAACAGAAAAGCCGAGGTTGCACAACAATTAGGTAAAAACTTTTACAGAAACTCCAAAATGGCGATGGGAGATAGGGTGGTTACTGTGGTAACAGTATAAACTGTGAATCAGGCATAAGCCTGGGAACCACTCAGTGCCACCAGGTGTCCAGAAAGTATATTGCATTATAAATATATTCCTACAAAGTTCATCCCTACGTCATACATATAGATGTATATTTGTACATATATACAAGAATAACATTTTTGTGGTTGGTACCTTTTTTTTTTTCCTTATCTCATCATTATCTTGGAGGAACTATTGTTAACTTTTATTATTTTTATATATTTTTTCTTTGTATTTTTTCTATTTTTAATTTTTTCTTTCTTCTTTTTTAACATTTTTACAAACACCGCTATTTTTTTCTCTCTCCCTTATCTCTTCCTCTTCTTCCCTTCTTATGGTTTCTGAGAGTGCTAATGTCAAATCTCTAGAGCATTTTTTGTTTGTTTGTTTGTTTTCTTTGTATGTCTTCTACCTTTTTTCTTTTTTTCTTTTTCTCAATTATTCTATGATTATCATAATTTTTAATGTAGTTGGGTTTTTCTGTTGTTGTTGTCTGTATGTCTATGTGTTTCTGATTGATTGTGCATCTGTGGGCTCGTGGGTCTGGAAGCCTTTTTATCTGTTTATTTGCTCATTTGGTCTCAATAAGTTTGGTGTTTTGACCTGCAATTCTGAGCTCCCAGCACTCCCCTCCACTCTCACTCTGAGGTCTGGAGGCCTGTCCCCCAGGAGTCCAGATTCTTGGGTGATTTCTCGAGGGGTGTGGACAGGGCATGGACTACAGCTAGTCAGTGCAGATTCTGAGGCATGGGAGTGAGGAGACAACAGTCGGCTGAGAGGGAACCACATCGGAGTGGCAGTGCCCTGAGGTGCAGAGCAACAGCCATTCTTGGCAACAATAGGGCTCACCCCCAGATATTCCGAGGCCACAACCCCTGTCTTCCTGGGCAACCAGAAGAGGCCAGGGATCTTCTCAGATGGAAACCACCGCGGAACAGATCTGGGACTGAAAAACAGGCCCCGTGGGTAAAGGGTTTCCTGTGGCAGTACCAGCCTGGGTGGAGCGTGAGGACTAGAAAACACATGTGTAGACCTGGGAAATTCCCAGGATGGGGCTGACCCAGAGGACAGCCTTACTGAACATAAGATGCACCTGGCCTTTGGGGGATCATCAGCCCATAGACAAAGGAAGGCAGGAGGCAAGAGCTGACCGTGCTACGAATACAAACCTTCAGGAGTAAACACAGGACCTGAGGAACTGGGAACTCAAAACAGTTTCTCTTCGGCAGAGGAATTTACAAGGGACAGAAACAAACAATGTTGTTTTGTTCTGTCAGTAACATCAATCAGGGGTGGGGCTGGAACTGAGTGAACACCCCCCAGCCTACATCAAGTGCCCAAGATTGTCAGGCCTCACCACCCACTACTGCATAAAGGCAGAGAGCAGTGGCCTGGCTGACCAGATACAGATTTCCTTGTGATTCAGGCAGGTACAACCCCCTGGAATATCTGCTAACTGGAGGCAACTGAGTCACAGCCCTGCGGGGGCTATCAGTAACTGAATGTGACAGAGGTGCAAGGTGGGGAAGGAGGTATCAACCTTCCCAGAATACTCTATTGGTTGGGTGGGTCCGCCTGACTTCAGGGAGCACCGGAGCAAGTCATACTTGAGTTGTCACCAGACCCCTGTGATCCAGTTCCCAGAGAACTTTGAAACTCTCACACCTGAGACAGGTGCTGACTAAGACAAATGATTTGGACATTTTGAACTGAGCCAATTGCCTGAGGATTATTCAAGTAGTACCCTGGGTGTGTGGTTGTAGGAAGGTTTGATTTTCCTTTTCCAATTGTTGCCTATGGGGGGCAGGGTGACTTAATTGCTGGTATTTCTCCATAGCTGAAACTTCCACCCAGAGTAACTGTTTCACTAGGGTCAAACAGAGACCAGCTGAAAACAAGAAAGAACCACTTAGCCCCACCACACCAAATAGGTCCCCAGTCTCTCAGGCCATAGCATTGTACAGGTCCTCAACAAAGCTCCAGGGAAAAAGGCAAATGGTGTAAACTACTCATGGGGTGAAATCAGCAGAAAAACTCTGCTACCACGAATAACCACAATAGATCAACCCCCCCAAGGAAAAATATGGCAGATGTAACTGAAGATCCCATTCATAACCACCTGGTCAAGATGTCACAAATCAAATTCAGAATTGGGATAGTAAACAAGATTAATAGAATGGAGGAAAAATTGGAATTAGAAATTCAAAGAGCAATTCAAAAGTCAGAATTAGAAATACGAGGAGAAATTCAAAAGTTGTCTCAAGAATTCAATGAATTTAAAATGAAACCACCAAAGATTTTGACGCACTGAAGCAAGAATTTGCAGCCCTCAAAGATCTGAAAAATACAGTAGAATCCCTCAGTAACAGAGTGGAGCAAGCAGAAGAAAGGATTTCTGACATTGAAGACAAAGTGTTTGAATGCTCCCAAACTCTTAAAGAGAAAGAGAAACAGAGAATAAAAACAGATCATTCTCTCAGAGGGCTTTGGGATAATTCGAAGAAGGCTAATATCCGCCTCATTGGAATCCATGAAAGGGAGGAAGCGGCCTCACGAGTTATGAAAGAGAATTTTCCAGACATGCCAAGAGATTCTGAAATTCAGATAGCAGACAGTTTCAGAACCCCAGCATGACTCAATCCAAATAAGACATCCCCCAGGCATATTAAAATTAACTTCACTAGTATAAATATGAAAGAGAAAATTCTGAAACTAGCCAGATGTAAGAAATCCATTACCTACAAAGAAAAGAATATTACCATGACTGAAGATATCTCCGCTGAAACTTTACAAGCCAGAAGAGGATGGTCATCGACTTTTAATGTCCTAATACAAAATAATCCTAATACAAAATAATTTTCACGGGGGAGGGGAGACAAGATGGCGGACTGAAGCCAGCTTTCAACAGAGGCTCCCGTCCAGAAGGAGAGTTAAGGGACAGGAATTTAGAAAGTATCCTGGTGGACTTGAGCCTCACCAAGAGAGAAGGTTGAAGAACGCACATCAACACCGCTGAGGCAAGCTGTGATCACAAGCACGCAAACAAAAGGTACAAAATCCACCACCAAGTGGACGGGAGTCCCCCTCCCCCATGAGACCGGCTCAAGAGCCCCACAATTGAACAAGCGGGCAGAAATTAAAGGCCCTCTCACTACACTCCACGGGAGAGACCTTCTAAAAACTGGACCTACCTCCCCTACTGGGGTGCCGTGGCGTTCTCCTGCCGGGCATAAAACTAAATAAAACTTTGGGAATCCTTTGCCAGCAACCCTGAATCCCCGGTGCTCCCCTCCCGCCCACTGAGGTCTGGAGGCCTGTCCCCCAGGAGTTTGGATCCTTGGGTGATTTCTCAAGGGGAGTGGACAGTCCCCGAGTTGCGACTAGTCAGCATTGACTCTGAGGCGTGCGAGTGAGGAGAGGGCACCGGGCAGAGGGGGAGTCATGCCTCACGGCACGTCCCTGCGGTACAGTCAGCAACCCTCCCCAGGCAACATTACGGGGCACAAGACTAAATAAGACTCTAGCTTCCCCGCTGAGAGTTGAGAGCCCCTACTCTCACTCGGGGTCTGAGGGCCTATGCCCCAGGAGTTCGGATCCTTGGGTGATTTCTCGAGGGGAGTGCACAGTGCCTGAGCTACGTCAGGTCAGCGCTGACTCTGGGACACGTGAGCGAGGAGAGGGCACTCTGCTGAGGGGAAATCAAGCCTTGGCGGCACTTCCCTGTGGTGCATTGCAGGAGCCCTCCCCGTGCCGTAGTGGTGCGTAAAACTGAATGAAACTCTAGCTTCCCCCTCCACTCCCAATCGGGGACTGGTGGCCCATCCCCCAAGAGTTCTGATTCTTGGGGGATCGCTTGAGGGGTGTGGACCCAGCACAAACTGCAGCCACTCAGTGCTGACTCTGGGGCGCAGGACAGAGGAGAAAACGGTCGCCTGAGTGCCAACACCAGAGCAGCAGTTACCTGGAGGAAGATCAACAGCCGTTTTTTCTCATTTTTTTTAATTTTTTTATTAAATCATAACTGTATACAATGATATGATTATGGGGCATCATACACTCACTTCATAAACCATTTGACACATTTTTATCACAGTGGTTAACATAGCCTTTCCGGCGTTATCTCAGTTACTGTGCCAAAACATTTACATTCTACATTTACCAAGTTTCGCAAATACCCCTGTAATATGCACCACAGGTGTGATCCCACCAATTTCCCTCCCTCTACCCACCCCCCCGTTTCCCACTTCCCCCTATTGTTAAGTTGTAGCTGGGTTATAACTTTCATGTGAGAGTCCCAAATTAGTTTCATAGTAGGGCTGTGTACATTGGGTATTTTTTCTTCCATTCTTGGGATACTTTACTAAGAAGAATATGTTCCAGCTCCATCCATGTAAACATGAAAGAGGTAAAGTCTCCATCTTTCTTTAAGGCTGCATAGTATTCCATGGTATACATATACCACAATTTATTAATCCATTCGTGGATCGATGGGCACTTCGGCTTTTTCCATGACTTAGCAATTATGAATTGGGCTGCAATAAACATTCTGGTACAAATATCTTTGTTATGTTGTGATTTTTGGTCTTCTGGGTATATGCCCAGAAGAGGAATTACAGGATTGAATGGCAGATCTATTTTTAGATCTCTGAGTGTTCTCCATATATCTTTCCAAAAGGAATGTATTAATTTGCATTCCCACCAGCAGTGCAGAAGTGTTCCCTTTTCTCCACATCCACGCCAACATCTCTGGTCTAGAGATTTTGTGATATAGGCTAGTCTCATTGGAGTTAGATGATATCTCAAAGTAGTTTTGATTTGCATTTCTCTGATGATTAAAGATGATGAGCATTTTTTCATATGTCTGAAGGCCGTGCGCCTGTCTTCTTCAGAGAAGTTTCTCTTCAAATCCCTTGCCCAGCCTGCGATGGGATCCCTTGTTTTTTTCTTGCTGATGCGTTTGAGTTCTCTGTGGATTCTGGTTATTAAACCTTTGTCAGAGTTATACCCTGCAAATATCTTCTCCCATTCTGAGGGCTGTCTACTTGCTCTGCTTACTGTGTTCTTAGCTGTGCAGAAGCTTTTTAGTTTGATCAAGTCCCAGTAGTGTATTTTTGAAGCTGCTTCAATTGCCCGGGGGGTTCTCCTCATGAAATACTCACCCAACCAATTTCTTCAAGGGTTTTACCTGCATTCTCCTCTAGTATTTTTATAGTTTCATGTCTTAAGTTTAAATCTTTAATCCAATGAGAGTCTATCTTAGTTAATGGTGAAAGGTGTGGGTCCAATTTCAGTCTTCTGCAGGTTGCCAGCCAGTTCACCCAGCACCATTTGTTAAATAGGGAATCTTTTCCCCACTGAATGTTTTTAATTGGCTTGTCAAAAATCAAATAGCGGTAAGTAGCTGGATTCATCTCTTGGTTCTCTATTCTGTTCCAGATATCTACTTCTCTGTTTTTGTGCCAATACCATGCTGTTTTGATCACTATCGATTTGTAGTAAAGTCTGAGGTCTGGTAGTGTGATTCCTCCTGTTTTGTTTTTATTTCTGAGTAATGTCTTGGCTATTCGAGGTTTTTTCTGATTCCATATAAAACGAAGTAATGTTTTTTCAAGATCTTTAAAATATGACAGTGGAGCTTTAATAGGGAGTGCGTTGAAATTATATATTGCTTTGGGTAGTATGGACATTTTGATAATGTTGATTCTTCCTAGCCATGAGCATGGTATGTTTTTCCATTTGTTAACATTTTCAGCTATTTCTTTTCTTAGAGTTTCATAGTTCTCTTTATAGAGATCTTTCACGTCTTTTGTTAGGTAAATTCCCAAATATTTCATCTTCTTTGGCACTACTGTGAATGGGATAGAGTCCTTAACTGCTTTTTCAGTTTGACTGTTGTTGGTGTATATAAAGGCTACCGATTTATGATTGTTGATTTTGTAACCTGAGACGCTGCTGTATTCCTTGATCACTTCTAGGAGTTTTGTAGTAGAGTCCCTAGTGTTTTCCAGATACACAATCATATCATCTGCGAAGAGCGAGAGTTTGATCTCTTCTGACCCTATATGGATACCCTTGATCGCCTTTTCTTCCCTAATTGCGGTGGCTAAAACTTCCATTACAATGTTGAAAAGCAATGGAGACAATGGGCAGCCTTGTCTGGTTCCTGATCTGAGTGGAAATGATTCCAATTTAACTCCATTCAATATGATATTGGCTGTGGGTTTGCTGTAGATAGCCTCTATCAGTTTAAGAAAAGTCCCTTCTAGACCAATTTTCTTGAGTGTTCTGATCATGAAGGGATGCTGGATATTATCAAAAGCTTTTTCTGCATCAATTGAGAGAATCATATGGTCTTTGTTTTTTAATTTGTTTATGTGCTGAATTACATTTATAGATTTACATATATTTTATCCCTTGATACCCTGGGATAAAACCAACTTGGTCATGATGTATAATTTGTTTGATGTGTTGCTGGATTCTGTTTGTTAGGATCTTGTTGAATATTTTTGCATCTATATTCATTAGTGATATTGGTCTATAATTTTCTTTTCTTGTTGGGTATTTTCCTGGTTTGGGGATCAGGGTGATATTTGCTTCATAGAACGTGTTGAGTAGTCTTCCTTCTTTTTCTACATTTTGGAACAGGTTGAGTAATATAGGTACTAATTCCTCTTTAAAGGTTTGGTAGAATTCTGACATGAAACCATCTGGTCCCGGGCTTTTCTTTTTAGGGAGGTTTTGTATAGTTGATGCTATTTCTGAACTTGATATGGGTCTGTGCAACATTTCCACTTGATTCTGGTTAAGTCTTGGAAGGTGGCGTGCTTCCAAGTATCGGTCTATTTCCTTCAGATTTTCATATTTCTGAGAATAAAGTTTCTTGTAATATTCATTAAGGATTTTATGGATTTCTGATGAGTCTGTGGTTATTTCGTCTTTGTTGTTTCTGATTGATGATATTAGAGATTTTACTCTTTTTTTCCTGATTAGGTTGGCCAGAGGTTTATCTATTTTATTGACCTTTTCGAAAAACCAGCTTTTTGATTTATTGATCTGTTGTATTATTCTTTTGTTTTCAATTTCATTTAATTCTGCTCTAATTTTGGTTATTTCTTTTCTTCTACTGGGTTTGGGGATGGAATGTTCTTCCTTTTCCAGTTGCATGAGATGTCCCATTAAGTTGTTAACTTCCTCTCTTTCCGTTCTCTTGAGGAAGGCTTGCAGTGCTATAAATTTCCCTCTTAGAACTGCCTTTGCAGTGTCCCAGAGGTTCTGATAGCTTGTGTCTTCATTGTCATTTTGTTCCAAAAAATTGGTGATTTCTTTCTTAATCTCATCTCTGACCCAGCTATCATTCAGCATAAGGTTATTTAACTTGCATGTTTTTGTATGGGTATGCAGATTCCTGTTGTTACTCAATTCAAGTTTTATTCCATGATGGTCCGAGAAGATGCATGGAATAATTTCTATTCCTTTAAATTTACTGAGGTTAGACTTGTGACCTAAAATGTGATCAATTTTGGAGTAAGTTCCGTGGGCTGATGAGAAGTATGTGTATTCAGTTTTGTTGGGATGAAATGTTCTGTAGATGTCTGCTAAATCTAAATATTGGATGGTTAGGTTTAAATCTAAGATTTCTTTGCTCAGCTTCTTTCTGGAGGATCGATCCAACACTGCCAAGGGAGTGTTGAAATCTCCAATGATTATGGAGCTGGAGGAAATCAAGTTACTCATGTCTGTTAGAGTTTCTCTTATAAATTGAGGTGCATTCTGGTTGGGTGCATAGATATTAATAATTGAGATCTCGTCATATTGAGTATTACCCTTAACAAATATGAAGTGACCATTCTTGTCCTTCCTTACTTTTCATGGTTTAAAGCCTACTGTATCTGCAAATAAAATTGCAACACCTGCTTTTTTCTGATTACCATTTGCCTGAAATATGGATGACCATCCTTTCACCCTGAGTCTGTATTTGTCTTTTAAGTTGAGATGTGACTCTTGTATGCAACAAATATCTGGCTTGAGTTTTTGTATCCAGTCAGCTAACCTATGCCTCTTTAGAGGACAGTTTAAGCCATTCACATTGATGGAGAGTATTGATAAGTCTGGTGGAATTTTGGGTATCGAGTTTTTCAAAGGTCCAGTGGACATTTTTAATCCTTTCGCCAGTGTGGAAGTTGGAGTTTGATCCGAAGTTTCTGAGTGAGTTTACTTTTGTGGTATAGGATTGGGTTGGTCATTGTGGAGGATAGGTCTGAGAACATCCTGAAGAGCTGGTTTACTTATGGCAAAGTTTTTCAACATATGAATGTCATTGAAGTATTTAATTTCTCCATCATAGATGAAACTCAGTTTAGCTGGATACAAGATCCTGGGTTGAAAGTTTTTTTGCTTTAGGAGATTAAAAGTTGATGACCAGGCTCTTCTGGCTTGAAAAGTTTCAGCAGAGAGATCTGCAGTTATTCTAATATTCTTACCTTTGTACGTTATAGTTTTCTTTCGCCGGGCTGCTTTGAGAATCTTCTCTTTCATGTTAACTTTAGTGAAGCTAATTATGATATGTCTGGGAGATGGCTTATTGGGGTTCAATCGTGCTGGGGTTCTGAAGCTGTCTGCTATCTGAATTTCAGATTCTCTAGGCATGTCTGGAAAATTTTCTTTCATAATTTCATGTAGAAGGGCCTCTGTGCCCTTGGCTGCCACTTCATCAGTCTCCGAAATTCCTATAACTCTTATATTATTTTTTTTCGAATTATCTGAGAGCTCTCTGAGTGAGTGATCCGTTTTTGCTCTCCATTTCTCTTCCTCTTTGAGAGATTGGGAGCGTTCGAAGACTTTATCTTCAATGTCAGAAATCCTTTCTTCTGCTTGCTCCATTCTGTTACTGAGGGATTCTACTGTATTTTTCATATCTTTGAGGGCTGTAAGTTCTTGCTTCAGTGTGTCTAAGTCTTTGGTGGTTTTGTCTTTAAATTCGTTAAATTCTTGAGACAATTTTTGAATTTCTCCTCCAATTCCTAATTCCATTTTATTAATCTTGTCTGCAAACCAAATTCTGAATTCGACTTCTGACATCTCAGCCAGTTGTTTATGAATGGGATCTTCAATCACATCTGCCGTATCTTTTCTTGGGGGGGTTGATCTATTCTGGTTATTCATGTTACCAGAGTTTTTCCGCTGATTCCGCCCCATGGTTTACTCCCTTTGGTTTTTCCCCTGGGGTTTTATCAAGGGCCCGTACAGTGTTGTGGCCTGAGAAACTGGGGCCCTGTCTGGTGTGGTGGAGCAAAGTGGTTCTGTCTTGTTTTCAGCTGGTTTCTGTTCGATCCTATTGCAACTTCCACTCTGGCTTCAAGCCTCAGCTGCGTGGAAAAATCAGCAATTAAGTCACCCCGCCTGCCCACCTCTGGCCCCAGTTGGAAAAGGAGAATCAAACCTTCCTACAATCGCACACCCAGGGCACCGCCTGAAGAGTCCTCAGTCTATTAGCCCAGTTCAAAAGGTCCGAATCAAGTGCCTCAAGCGGCATTTGTCTCGGGTGGAAGGGTTCAAGTGGTCTCTGGGAACTGGATCACAGGGGCCTGGTGACTCCTCTGACACAGCTCACCCCAATGCAGGGTGGAGTCATGAGGAGCCACCCAGCAAACAGAGCAGTCTGGGAAGGTTGACGTCTCCTTCCCCACTTTGCCCCTCCGTCGGACCCAGTCACTGGTATCTCTGCAGATGGCTAACCCAGTTGCCTGCAGTGAACAGACACTCCAGGGGTTTGCACCTGCCTGAATCACAAGGAAGTCTGCCAGGCCCCCGCAGACTGCCGCTATCTAGCAGGAGGAGATGGGGCCTGACATCTTTGAGTGTTTGATGCAGGTGATGGGAAGGAGGTGTTCACTCAGGCTTAGCCCCGTCCCTGATGGATGCTGCTAACAGAACAGAACAGACAACTTTGTGAGGTTCTGTCTCTGTTCCTGTCGTCGCCTACAGGAGACGGGCTGTTTTGAGTTCAAACGTCTTTGCTGCTGGAGAATTGCGTCTGAACACCTCTCTGGGTCGGCCCCGCCCTGGAGGCTTCCGGGTTTGTGAGCCGTGTCACCTGTGGCCTCCTCTGGTTGCCCAGGGAGACAGGGGGTGTGGCCTCAGAATATCCAGAAGTGAGCGTTCTGCCGTTAAAGAAAAAATGGCTGTTGATCTACATCCAGGTAACTGCTGCTCTGGTGTGGGCAATCAGGCGATCCTGTTCTCCTCTGTCCCGCGCCCCAGAGTCAGCACTGAGCGGCCGCAGTTTGTGCTGGGTCCACACCCATTAAGAGATCCCCCAAGAATCAGAACTCCTGGGGGATGGTCCCCCAGACCACGATTGGGAGTGGGGCGGGGGGAAGCTAGAGTTTCATTCAGTTTCACGCAATACTACGGTCCGGGGAGGGCTCCTGCACTGCACCGCAGGGAAGTGCCCACAAGGCTTGATTTCCTGTCAGACGAGTGCCCTCTCCTCGCTCACGTGTCCCAGAGTCAGCGCTGACCTGACGCAGCTCAGGCACTGTGCACTCCCCTCGAGAAATCACCCAAGGAGCCGAACTCCTGGGGGATAGGCCCTCAGACCCCGAGTGAGAGTAGGGGTTCTCAGCTCTCAGCGGGGAGGCCAGAGTCTGATTCAGTCTTGGGCCCCGTATGCCTGGGGAGGGTTGCTGCACTGCACCGCAGGGAAGTGCCGCGAGGTGTGACTCCCCCTCAGCCCGGTGCCCTCTCCTCACTCGGCGCGCCTCAGAGTCAATGCTGACCAGTGGCAACTCGGGGACTGTCCACTCCCCTTGAGAAATCACCCAAGGATCTGAAGTCCTGGGGGACAGGCCTCCAGACCTCAGTGGGCGGGAGGGGAGCACCGGGGATTCAGGGTTGCCGGCAAAGGATTCCCAAAGTTTTATTCAGCCCTATGTCCGGCAGGAGAACGCCACGGCACCCCAGTAGGGGAGGTAGGTCCAGGTTTTAGAAGGTCTCTCCCGTGGAGTGTAGTGGGAGGGCCTTTAATTTCTGCCCGCTTGTTCAATTGTGGGGCTCTAGAGCCGGTCTCATGGGGGAGGGGGACTCCCGTCTGCTTGGTGGTGGATTTTGTACCTTTTGTTTGCGTCCTTGTGATCACAACTTGCCTCAGCGGTGTTGATGTGCGTTCTTCAGCCTTCTCTCTTGGTGAGGCTCAAGTCCACCAGGATACTTACTAAATTCCTGTCCCTTAACTTTCCCTCTGGACGGGAGCCTTTGTTGAAAGCTGGCTTCAGTCCGCCAGCTTGTCTCCCACCTCCAGCCGTTTTTTCTTTAACGGCAGAACGCTCACTTCTGGATATTCTGGGGCCACACCCCCTGTCTCCCTGGGCAACCAGAGGAGGCCACCGCTGAGCGTGGGATTTCCTGACACCACTCACAAACCTGGGAAGCTTCCAGGGTAAGGCCGACCCAGAGAGGTGTTCGGACGCAAATCTACCCCAGCAGCAAAGACGTTTGAACTCAAAACATTCCGTCTTCTGTAGGCAATGTCGACAGGAACAGAGAAAGAACCCCGCAAAGTTGTCTGTTCTGTTCTCTTCTGTTCTGTTAGCAGCATCCATCGGAGACGGGGCTAAGCCTGAGTGAACACCTCCTTCCCATCACCTGCATCAAACACTCAAAGATGTCAGGCCCCATCTCCTCCTGCTAGATAGCGGCAGTCTGCGGGGGCCTGGCAGACTTCCTTGCGATTCAGGCAGGTGCAAAACCCTGGAGTGTCTGTTCACTGCAGGCAACTGGGTGAGCCATCTGCAGAGATACCAATGACCGGTTCCGACGGAGCGGCAAAGTGGGGAAGGAGACGTCAACCTTCCTATACTGCTCTGTTTGCTGGGCGGCTCCTCCTGACTCCACGCTGCACTGGGGTGAGCCGTGTCAGAGGAGTCACCAGGCCCCTGTGATCCAGTTCCCAGAGACCTCTTGAACTCTCCCACCCGAGACAAGTGCCGATTCAGACAGTTGATTTGGACCTTTTGAACTGGGCTAATAGACTGAGGACTTTTCAGGCGGTGCCCTGGGTGTGCGATTGTAGGAAGGTTTGATTCTCCTTTTCCAACTGGGGCCAGAGGTGGGCAGGCGGGGTGACTTAATTGCTAATTTTTCCACACAGCTGAGACTTCAAGCCAGAGTAGAAGTTGCAATAGGATCAAACAGAAACCAGCTGAAAGCAAGACAGAACCACTTTGCTCCACCACACCAGACACGGCCTCAGTTTCTGAGACCACAACACTGTACGGGCAATCGATAAAACCCCAGGGGAAAAAAACAAAGGGACTAAAATAACCATGGGGCAGAATCAGCGGAAAAACTCTGGTAACATGAATAACCAGAATAGATCAACCCTCCCAAGAAAAGATACGGCAGATGTGATTGAAGATCCCATTCATAAACAATTGGCTGAGATGTCAGAAATCGAATTCAGAATTTGGTTTGCAGACAAGATTAATAAAATGGAATTAGGAATTCGAGGAGAAATTCAAAAATTGTCTCAAGACTTTAACGAATTTAAAGACAAAACCACCAAAGACTTAGACACACTAAAGCAAGAACTTACAGCCCTCAAAGACATGAAAAATACAGTAGAATCCCTCAGTAACAGAATGGAGCAAGCAGAAGAAAGGATTTCTGACATTGAAGATAAAGTCTTCGAACGCTCTCAATCTCTCAAAGAGGAAGAGAAATGGAGAGCAAAAACGGATCACTCACTCACAGAACTCTCAGATAATTCGAAAAAAAGCAAAATAAGGATTATAGGAATTTCTGAGAACGATGAATTCGCCTCCGAGTGCACAGAGGCCCTTCTGCATGAAATTATGAAAGAAAATTTTCCAGACAAGCCTAGAGAATCTGAAATTCACATAGCAGACAGCTTCAGAACCCCAGCACGATTCAACCCCAATAAGTCATCCCCCAGACATATCATAATTAGCTTCACTAAAGTTAACATGATAGAAAAGATTCTCAAAGCAGCCCGGCGAAAGAAAACTATAACGTACAAAGGTAAGAATATTAGAATAACTGCAGATCTCTCTGCTGAAACTTTTCAAGCCAGAAGAGCCTGGTCATCAACTTTTAATCTCCTAAAGCAAAAAAACTTTCAACCCAGGATCTTGTATCCAGCTAAACTGAGTTTCATCTATGATGGAGAAATTAAATACTTCAATGACATTCATATGTTGAAAAACTTTGCCATAAGTAAACCAGCTCTTCAGGATGTTCTCAGACCTATCCTCCACAATGACCAACCCAATCCTATACCACAAAAGTAAACTCACTCAGAAACTTCGGATCAAACTCTAACTTCCACACTGGCGAAAGGATTAAAAATGTCCACTGGACCTTTGAAAAACTCGATACCCAAAATTCCACCAGACTTATCAATACTCTCCATCAATGTGAATGGCTTAAACTGTCCTCTAAAGAGGCATAGGTTAGCTGACTGGATACAAAAACTCAAGCCAGATATTTGTTGCATACAAGAGTCACATCTCAACTTAAAAGACAAATACAGACTCAGGGTGAAACGATGGTCATCCATATTTCAGGCAAATGGTAATCAGAAAAAAGCAGGTGTTGCAATTTTATTTGCAGATACAGTAGGCTTTAAACCATCAAAAGTAAGGAAGGACAAGAATGGTCACTTCATATTTGTTAAGGGTAATACTCAATATGATGAGATCTCAATTATTAATATCTATGCACCCAACCAGAATGCACCTCAATTTATAAGAGAAACTCTAACAGACATGAGTAACTTCATTTCCTCCAGCTCCATAATCGTCAGAGATTTCAACACTCCTTTGGCAGTGTTGGATCGATCCTCCAGAAAGAAGTTGAGCAAAGAATCCTTAGATTTAAACCTAACCATCCAATATTTAGATTTAGCAGACATCTACAGAACATTTCATCCCAACAAAACTGAATACACATACTTCTCATCAGCCCACGGAACTTACTCCAAAACTGATCACATTTTAGGTCACGAGTCTAACCTCAGTAAATTTAAAGGAATAGAAATTATTCCATGCATCTTCTCGGACCATCATGGAATAAAACTTGAATTGAGTAACAACAGGAATCTGCATACCCATACAAAAACATGGAAGTTAAATAACCTTATGCTGAATGATAGCTGGGTCAGAGATGAGATTAAGAAAGAAATCGCCAATTTTTTGGAACAAAACGACAATGAAGACACAAACTATCAGAACCTCTGGGACACCGCAAAGGCAGTTCTAAGAGGGAAATTTATAGCACTGCAAGCCTTCCTCAAGAGAATGGAAAGACAGGAAGTTAACAACTTAATGGGACATCTCACGCAACTGGAAAAGGAAGAACATTCCAACCCCAAACCCAGTAGAAGAAAAGAAATAAACAAAATTAGAGCAGAATTAAATGAAATTGAACACAAAAGAATAATACAACAGATCAATAAATCAAAAAGCTGGTTTTAGGGAGACAAGATGGCGTACTGAAGCCAGCTTTCAACAGAGACTCCCGTCCAGAAGGAGAGTTAAGGGACAGGAATTTAGTAAGTATCCTGGTGTACTTGAGCCTCACCAAGAGAGAAGTTTGAAGAACGCACATCAACACCGCTGAGGCAAGCTGTGATCACAAGCACGCAAACAAAAGGTACAAAATCCACCACCAAGCGGACGGGAGTCCCCCTCCCGCATGAGACCGGCTCAAGAGCCCAACAATTGAACAAATGGGCAGAAATTAAAGGCCCTCCCACTACACTCCTGGGAAAGACCATCTAAAACCTGGACCTACCTCCCCTACTGGGGTGCTGTGGCGTTCTCCTGCTGGGCATAAAACTGAATAAGACTTTGGGAATCCTTTGCCGGCAACCCTGAATCCCCGGTGCTCCCCTCCCGCCCACTGAGGTCTGGAGGCCTGTCCCCCAGGAATTCGGATCCTTGGGTGATTTCTCAAGGGGAATGGACAATTCCCGAGTTGCGACTGGTCAGCATTGACTCTGAGGCGCGCGAGTGAGGAGAGGGCACCGGGCTGAAGGGGAGTCACGCCTTGGTGGCACTTCCCTGCGGTGCAGTGCAGCAACCCACCCCGGGCAACATTACGGGCAGACACAAGACTGAATGAGACTCTAGCTTCCCCGCTGAGAGCTGAGAGCCCCTACTCTCACTCGGGGTCTGAGGGCCCATCCCCCAGCAGTTCAGATCCTTGGGTGATTTCCTGAGGGGAGTGCACAGTGCCTGAGCTGCGTCAGGTCAGTGCTGACTCTGGGACCCGTGAGCGAAGAGAGGGCACTCTGCTGAGGGGATATCAAGCCTTGGTGGCACTTCCCTGCAGTGCAGTGCAGGAGCCCTCCCCGGGCCGTAGTGTTGCGTAAAACTGAATGAAACTATAGCTTCCCCCCCCACCTCCCAATCGGGATCTGGGGGCCCATCCCCCAACAGTTCTGATTCTTGGGGGATCTCATGAGGGGTGTGGACCCAGCACAAACTGCGGCCACTCAGTTCTGACTTTGGGGCGCGGGACAGAGGAGAAAAGGGTCAGCTGAGTGCCCACACCAGAGCAGCAGTTCCCTGGAGGTAGATCAACAGCCGTTTTTTCTTTAACGGCAGAACACCCACTTCTGGATATTCTGAGGCCACACCCCCTGTCTCCCTGGGCAACCAGAGGAGGCCACCAGTGAACGGGGGATTTCCTGACACGGCTCACAAACACTGGAAGCTTCCAGGGCGGGGCCGACCCAGAGAGGTGTTCAAATGCAAATCTCTTCCAGCAGCAAACACGTTTGAACTCAAAATAGCCCGTCTTCCGTAGGCAATCGCGACAGGAACAGATACAGAACTCCGCAAAGTTGTCTGTTCTGTTCTGTTCTGTTCTGTTAGCAGCATCCATCAGGGACGGGGCTAAGCCTGAGTGAACACCTCCTTCCCATCACCTGCATCAAACACTCAAAGATGTCAGGCCCCATCTCCTCCTGCTAGATAGCGGCAGTCTGCGGGGGCCTGGCAGATTTCCTTGCGATTCAGGCAGGTGCAAACCCCTGGAGTGTCTGTTCACTGCAGGCAACTGGGTTAGCCATCTGCAGAGATACCAGTGACCGGGTCCGACGGAGGGGCAAAGTGGGGAAGGAGACGTCAACCTTCCCAGCTGCTCTGTTTGCTGGGTGGCTCCTCCTGACTCCACGCTGCACTGGGGTGAGCCGTGTCAGAGGAGTCACCAGGCCCCTGTGATCCAGTTCCCAGAGACCTCTTGAACTCCCCCACCCGAAACAAGGGCCGATTGAAACAGCTGATTTGGACCTTTTGAACTGGGCTAATAGACTGAGGACTTTTCAGGCGGTGCCCTGGGTGTGTGATTGTAGGAAGGTTTGATTCTCCTTTTCCAACTGGGGCCAGAGGTGGGCAGGCGGGCTGACTTAATTGCTGATTTTTCCACACAGCTGAGACTTCAAGCCAGAGTAGAAGTTGCAATAGGATCGAACAGAAACCAGCTGAAAGTAAGATAGAACCACTTTGCTCCACCACACCAGACAAGGCCCCAGTTGCTCAGGCCACAACACTGTACGGGCCCTCGATATAACTCCAGGGGAAAAACCAAAGGGACTAAAAAAACCATGGGGCGGAATCAGCGGAAAAACTCTGGTAAAATAAATCACCAGAATAGATCAACCCCCCCAAGAAAAGATACGGCAGATGTGATTGAAGATCCCATTCATCAACAACTGGCTGAGATGTCAGAAATCGAATTCAGAATTTGGATTGCAGACAAGATTAATAAAATGGAATTAGGAATTCGAGGAGAAATTCAAAAATTGTCTCAAGACTTTAACGAATTTAAAGACAAAACCACCAAAGACTTAGACACACTGAAGCAAGAACTTACAGCCCTCAAAGATATGAAAAATACAGTAGAATCCGTCAGTAACAGAATGGAGCAAGCAGAAGAAAGGATTTCTGACATTGAAGATAAAGTCTTCAAACGCTCTCAATCTCTCAAAGAGGAAGAGAAATGGAGAGCAAAAACGGATCACTCACTCACAGAACTCTCAGATAATTCGAAAAAAAGCAAAATAAGGATTATAGGAATTTCTGAGAACGATGAATTCGCCTCCGAGGGCACAGAGGCCCTTCTGCATGAAATTATGAAAGAAAATTTTCCAGACATGCCTAGAGAATCTGAAATTCAGATAGCAGACACCTTCAGAACCCCAGCACGATTCAACCCCAATAAGTTATCCCCCAGACATAGCATAATTAGCTTCACTAAAGTTAACATGAAAGAGAAGATTCTCAAAGCAGCCCGGCGAAAGAAAACTATAATGTACAAAGGTAACAATATTAGAATAACTGCAGATCGCTCTGCTGAAACTTTTCAAGCCAGAAGAGGCTGGTCATCAACTTTTAATCTCCTAAAGCAAAATAACTTTCAACCCAGGATCTTGTATCCAGCTAAACTGAGTTTCATCTATGATGGAGAAATTAAATACTTCAAAGACATTCATATGTTGAAAAAAATTGCCATAAGTAAACCAGCTCTTCAGGATGTTCTCAGACCTATCCTCCACAATGACCAACCCAATCCTATACCACAAAAGTAAACTCACTCAGTAACTTCGGATCAAACTCCAACTTCCACACTGGCAAAAGGATTAAAAATGTCCACTGGACCTTTGAAAAACTCGATACCCAAAATTCCACCAGACTTATCAATACTCTCCATCAATGTGAATGGCTTAAACTGTTCTCTAAAGAGACATAGGTTAGCTGACTGGAAACAAAAACTCAAGCCAGATATTTGTTGCATACAAGAGTCACATCTCAACTTAAAAGACAAATACAGACTCAGGGTGAAACGATGGTCATCCATATTTCAGGCAAATGGTAATCAGAAAAAAGCAGGTGTTGCAATTTTATTTGCAGATACAGTAGGCTTTAAACCATCAAAAGTAAGGAAGGACAAGAATGGTCACTTCATATTTGTTAAGGGTAATACTCAATATGATGAGATCTCAATTATTAATATCTATGCACCCAACCAGAATGCACCTCAATTTATAAGAGAAACTCTAACAGACATGAGTAACTTGATTTCTTCCAGCTCCATAATCGTCGGAGATTTCAACACTCCCTTGGCAGTGTTGGATCGATCCTCCAGAAAGAAGTTGAGCAAAGAAATCTTAGATTTAAACCTAACCATCCAATATTTAGATTTAGCAGACATCTACAGAACATTTCATCCCAACAAAACTGAATACACATACTTCTCGTCAGCCCACGGAACTTAATCCAAAATTGACCACATTTTAGGTCACAAGTCTCACCTCAGTAAATTTAAAGGAATAGAAATTATTCCATGCATCTTCTCGGACCATCATGGAATAAAACTTGAATTGAGTAACAACAGGAATCTGCATACCCATACAAAAACATGGAAGTTAAATAACCTTATGCTGAATGATAGCTGGGTCAGAGATGAGATTAAGAAAGAAATCGCCAATTTTTTGGAACAAAACGACAATGAAGACACAAACTATCAGAACCTCTGGGACACCGCAAAGGCAGTTCTAAGAGGGAAATTTATAGCACTGCAAGCCTTCCTCAAGAGAACGGAAAGAGAGGAAGTTAACAACTTAATGGGACATCTCACGCAATTGGAAAAGGAAGAACATTCCAACCCCAAACCCAGTAGAAGAAAAGAAATAACCAAAATTAGAGCAGAATTAAATGAAATTGAAAAGAAAAGAATAATACAACAGATCAATAAATCAAAAAGCTGGTTTTTTGAAAAGGTCAATAAAATAGATAAACCTCTGGCCAACCTAATCAGGAAAAAAAGAGTAAAATCTCTAATATCATCAATCAGAAACAACAAAGATGAAATAACCACAGACTCATCAGAAATCCAAAAAAATCCTTAATGAATATTACAAGAAACTTTATTCTCAGAAATATGAAAATCTGAAGGAAATAGACCGATACTTGGAAGCACGCCACCTTCCAAGACTTAACCAGAATCAAGTGGAAATGTTGAACAGACCCATATCAAGTTCAGAAATAGCATCAACTATACAAAACCTCCCTAAAAAGAAAAGCCCGGGACCAGATGGTTTCACGTCAGAATTCTACCAAACCTTTAAAGAGGAATTAGTACCTATATTACTCAACCTGTTCCTAAATGTAGAAAAAGAAGGAAGACTACCCAACACGTTCTGTGAAGAAAACATCACCCTGATCCCCAAACCAGGAAAAGACCCAACAAGAAAAGAAAATTATAGACCAATATCACTAATGAATATAGATGCAAAAATATTCAACAAGAAGAAAATGCTCATCATCTTTAATCATCAGAGAAATGCAAATCAAAACTACTTTGAGATATCATCTAACTCCAATGAGACTAGCCTATATCACAAAATCTCAAGACCAGAGATGTTGGCGTGGATGCGGAGAAAAGGGAACACTTCTGCACTGCTGGTGGGAATGCAAATTAATACATTCCTTTTGGAAAGATATATGGAGAACACTCAGAGATCTAAAAATAGATCTGCCATTCAATCCTGTAATTCCTCTGCTGGGCATATCCCCAGAAGACCAAAAATCACAACATAACAAAGATATTTGTACCAGAATGTTTATTGCAGCCCAATTCATAATTGCTAAGTCATGGAAAAAGCCGAAGTGCCCATCGATCCACGAATGGATTAATAAATTGTGGTATATGTATACCATGGAATACTATGCAGCCTTAAAGAAAGATGGAGACTTTACCTCTTTCATGTTTACATGGATGGAGCTGGAACATATTCTTCTTAGTAAAGTATCCCAGGAATGGAAGAAAAAATACCCAATGTACACAGCCCTACTATGAAACTAATTTGGGACTCTCACATGAAAGCTATAACCCAGCTACAACTTAACAATAGGGGGAAGTGGGAAAGGGGGGGGTGGGTAGAGGGAGGGGAATCGGTGGGATCACACCTGTGGTGCATATTACAGGGGTATTTGTGAAACTTGGTAAATGTAGAATATAAATGTTTTGGCACAGTAACTGAGATAACGCCGGAAAGGCTATGTTAACCACTGGGATAAAAATGTGTCAAATGGTTTATGAATTGAGTGTATGATGCCCCATAATCATATCATTGTATACAGTTATGATTTAATAAAAAAATTAAAAAAAAAAATATTCAACAAGATCCTAACAAACAGAATCCAGCAACACATCAAACAAATTATACATCATGACCAAGTTGGTTTTATCACAGGGTCTCAAGGCTGGTTCAATATACGTAAATCTATAAATGTAATTCAGCACATAAACAAATTAAAAAACAAAGACCATATGATTCTCTCAATTGATGCAGAAAAAGCTTTTGATAATATCCAGCATCCCTTCATGATCAGAACACTCAAGAAAATTGGTCTAGAAGGGACTTTTCTTAAACTGATAGAGGCTATCTACAGCAAACCCACAGCCAATATCATATTGAATGGAGTTAAATTGGAATCATTTCCACTCAGATCAGGAACCAGACAAGGCTGCCCATTGTCTCCATTGCTTTTCAACATTGTAATGAAAGTTTTAGCCACCGCAATTAGGGAAGAAAGGGCGATCAAGGGTATCCATAAAGGGTCAGAAGAGATCAAACTCTCGCTCTTAACAGATGATATGATTGTGTATCTGGAAAACACTAGGGACTCTACTACAAAACTGCTAGAAGTGATCAAGGAATACAGCAGCGTCTCAGGTTACAAAATCAACATTCATAAATCGGTAGCCTTTATATACACAAACAACAGTCAAATTGAAAAAGCAGTTAAGGACTCTATCCCATTCACAATAGTGCCAAAGAAGATGAAATATTTGGGAATTTACCTAACAAAAGACGTGAAAGATCTCTATAAAGAGAACTATGAAACTCTAAGAAAAGAAATAGCTGAAAATGTTAACAAATGGAAAAAACATACCATGCTCATGGCTGGGAAGAATCAACATTACCAAAATGTCCATACTACCCAAAGCAATATATAATTTCAACGCACTCCCTATTAAAGCTCCACTATCATATTTTAAAGATCTTGAAAAAACATTACTTCGTTTTATATGGAATCAGAAAAAACCTCGAATAGCCAAGACATTACTCAGAAATAAAAACAAAACAGGAGGAATCACACTACCAGACCTCAGACTTTACTACAAATCGATAGTGATCAAAACAGCATGGTATTGGCACAAAAACAGAGAAGTAGATATCTGGAACAGAATAGAGAACCAAGAGATGAATCCAGCTACTTACCGCTATTTGATTTTTGACAAGCCAATTAAAAGCATTCAGTGGAGAAAAGATTCCCTATTTAATAAATGGTGCTGGGGAACTGGCTGGCAACCTGCAGAAGACTGAAATTGGACCCACACCTTTCACCATTAACTAAGATAGACTCTCACTGGATTGAAGATTTAAACTTAAAACATGAAACTATAAAAATACTAGAGGAGAATGCAGGGAAAACCCTTGAAGAAATTGGTCTGGGTGAGTATTTCATGAGGAGAACCCCCCAGGCAATTGAAGCAGCTTCGAAAATACACTATTGGGACTTGATCAAACTTAAAAGCTTCTGCACAGCTAAGAACACAGTAAGCAGAGCAAGCAGACAGCCCTCAGAATGGGAGAAGATATTTGCAGGGTATATCTCTGACAAAGGTTTAATAACCAGAATCCACAGAGAACTCAAACGCATCAGCAAGAAAAAAACAAGGGATCCCATCGCAGGCTGGGCAAGGGATTTGAAGAGAAACTTCTCTGAAGAAGACAGGCGCAAGGCCTTCAGACATATGAAAAAATGCTCATCATCTTTAATCATCTGAGAAATGCAAATCAAAACTACTTTGAGATATCATCTAACTCCAATGAGACTAGCCTATATCACAAAATCTCAAGACCAGAGATGTTGGCGTGGATGCGGAGAAAAGGGAACACTTCTGCACTGCTGGTGGGAATGCAAATTAATACATTCCTTTTGGAAAGATATATGGAGAACACTCAGAGATCTAAAAATAGATCTGCCATTCAATCCTGTAATTCCTCTGCTGGGCATATCCCCAGAAGACCAAAAATCACAACATAACAAAGATATTTGTACCAGAATGTTTATTGCAGCCCAATTCATAATAGCTAAGTCATGGAAAAAGCCCAAGTGCCCATCGATCCACGAATGGATTAATAAATTGTGGTATATGTATACCATGGAATACTATGCAGCCTTAAAGAAAGATGGAGACTTTACCTCTTTCATGTTTACATGGATGGAGCTGGAACATATTCTTCTTAGTAAAGTATCCCAAGAATGGAAGAAAAAGTACCCAATGTACACAGCCCTACTATGAAACTAATTTGGGACTCTCACATGAAAGCTATAACCCAGCTACAACTTAACAATAGGGGGAAGTGGGAAAGGGGGTGGGGGTGGGTAGAGAGAGGGGGATCGGTGGGATCACACCTGTGGTGCATCTTACAGGGGTATTTGTGAAACTTGGTAAATGTAGAATGTAAATGTTTTGGCACAGTAACTGAGATAATGCCAGAAAGGCGATGTTAACCACTGTGATAAAAATGTGTCAAATGGTTTATGAAGCGAGTGTATGATGCCCCATGATCATATCAATGTATACAGTTATGATTTAATAAAATAATAATAATAATAATAATTTTCACCCCGGATCCTGTATCAGCTAAACTGAGTTACGTATATGATGGAGAAATTAAATACTTTAATGACATGCATATGTTGAAGAAACTTACCATAACCAAACCAGCACTTCAGGATATTCTCAGACATATCCTCCATAACGACCAGCCCAATCCTCTGCAACAAAAATAAATTCACTCAGAAACTTTTGATCAAACTACAACTTCCACACTGGCAAAAAAATTAAAAATGTCCACTGGACTTTTGAAAAACTCGATATCCAAAATTTCACCAGACTTATCAATATTCTCCATTAATATGAATGGCTTAGACTGTCCTTTAAAAAGGCACAGGTTAGCTACCTGGATACAAAAACTTAGTCCAGATATTTGCTGCATACAAAAGTCAACTATCACCTTAAAAGATAAATATAGCCTCAGGGTGAAAAAATGGTAGTCCATATTTCAAGCAAATGGTAGCCAGAAAAAAGTAGGTGTTGGAATTCTATTTGCAGACCCAATAGGCTTTAAACCAACAAAAGTAAGGAAAAACAAAAATGGTCACTCCATATTTGTTAAGAGTAATACTCAATACGATGAGATTTCAATTATGAATATTTATGCACCCAACCAGAATGTGCCTCAATTCATAAGAGAAACACTAACAGACATGAGCAACTTGATTTCCGCCAGCTCCATAATAGTTGGAGATTTCAACACTCCTTTGGCAGTGTTGAATAGATCCTCCTATAAGAAGCTGAGCAAAGAAATCTTACATATAAACCTAGCCATCAAACATTTGGATTTAGCAGACATCTACAGAACATTTCATCCAAAAAAAACTGAATGCAGATACTTCTCATCATTCTACGAAACATACTCCAAAATCAATCACATCTTAGGTCACAAGTCTAACCTCAGTAAATTGAAAGGAATAGAAATTATTCCCTGCATCTTCTTGAACCACCATGAAATAAAAGTTGAACTTGGTAACAACAGGAACCTGCATACTCATACAAAAACATGGAAGGTAAATAACCTTATGCTGAATGATAGCTGGGTCAGAGATGAGATTAAGAAGGAAACTGCCAAATTTTTGGAACAAAATGACAATGAAGACACAAATTATCAGAACCTCTGGGATACCGCAAAGGTAGTCCTAAGAGGGAAAGTTATAGTACCATATGCCTTCCTCAAGAGAACGGAAAGAGAAGAAGTTAACAACTTAATGGGACATCTCAAGCAAATGGAAAAGGAAGAACATTCCAACTCCAAACCCAGTAGAAGAAAAGAAATAACCAAAATTAGAGCAGAATTAAATAATATTGAAAATAAAAGAATTATACAAAAGATCAATAAATAAAAAGTTGGTTTATTGAAAAGGTCAATAAAATAGATAAATCTTTGGCTAACCTAACCAGGAAAAAAAAGAATAAAATCTCTAATCTCATCAATCAGATATGAAAAAGATGAAATAACTAGACTCCACAGAAATTCAAATAATCCTTAATGAATATTACAAGAAATTTTACTCTCAGAAATATGAAAATCTGAAGGAAACTGAACAATACTTGGAAGCATGTTGCTTCCAAGACTCAGACAGAATCAAGTGGAAGTGTTGAACAGGCCCATAATCAAGTTCTGAAATAGCATTAACCATACGAAATCTCCCTAAAAAGAAAAGCACGGAACCAGATGGCTTCACTTCACAATTCTACCAAAACTTAAAAGAGAAAAAAAAAAAAAAAAACACTTAAAAGAGGAACTAGTACCTATATTACTCAACCTGTTCCAAAATGTAGAAAAAGAAGGAAGACTACCTAACACATTCTATGAAGCAAACATCACCCTGATCCCCAAACCAGGAAAAGACCCAACAAGAAAAGAAAATTATAGACCAATATCACTAATGAATATAGATGCAAAAATATTCAAAAAGATCCTAACAAACAGAATCCAGCAACACATAAAACTAATTATACATCATAACCAAGTCAGTTTTATCCCAGGGTCTCAAGGCTGGTTCAATATCCGTAAATCCATAAGTATAATTCAGCACATAAACAAATTAAAAAACAAAGGCCATATGATTCTCTCAATCGATGCAGAAAAAGCTTTTGATAATATCCAGCATCCCTTCATGATCAGAACACTTAAGAAAATCGGTATAGAAGGGACATTTCTTAAACTGATAGAGACCATCTACAGCAAACCCATAGCCAATATCATATTGAATGGAGTTAAATTGGGATCATTTCCACTCAGATCAGGCTGCCCATTGTCTCCATTGCTTTTTAACATTGTAATGGAAGTTTTAGCCACCGCAATTAGGGAAGAAAAGGCAATCAAGGGTATCCATATAGGGTCAGAAGAGATCAAACATTCGCTCTTCACAGATGATATGATAGTATATCTGGAAAACACTAGGGACTCTACCACAAAACACTTAGAAGTGATCAAAGAATACAGCAGCGTCTGAGGTTACAAAATCAACATTCATAAATCGGTAGCCTTAATATATACCAACAATAGTCAACTTGAAAAAACAGTTAAGGACTCTATCCCATTCACAGTAGTGCCAAAGAAGATGAAATATTTGGGAGTTTATCTAACAAATGACGTGAAAGATCTCTATAAAGAGAACTATGAAACTCTAAGAAAAGAAATAGTTGAAAATGTTAACAAATGGAAAAACATACCATGCTCATGGCTGAGAAGAATCAAAATTATTAAAATGTCCACACTACCAAAGCAATATACAATTGTAATGCAATCCCTATTAAAGATCCACTGTCACACTTTAAAAATCTTGAAAAAATAATACTTCTTTTTATATGGAATCAGAAAAAACCTTGAATAGCCAAGACATTACTCAGAAATAAAAACAAAACAGGAGGAATCACGCTACCAGACCTTAGACTATACTAAAAATCGATAGTGATCAAACAGCATGGTACTCGCACAAAAACAGAAAAGTAGAACAGAATAGAGAACCAAGAGATGAACCCATCTACTTACCGTTATTTGATCTTTAACAAGCCAATTAAAAACATTCAGTGGGAAAAAGATTCCCTATTTAACAAATGGTGCTCGGTGAACTGGCTGCCGACCTGTAGAAGACTGAAACTGGACCCACACCTTTCACCATTAACTAAGATAGACTCTCACTGGATTAAAGATTTAAACTTAAGATATGAAACTATAAGAATACTAGAAGGGAGTGCAGGTAAAACCCTTGAACAAATCGGTCTGGGCAAGTATTTTATGAGGATGACCCCCCAGGCAATGGAAGCAGCTTCCCTGCTGGGACCTGATCAAACTAAAAAGCTTCTTCACAACCCAGAACACAGTAAGTAAAGCAAGCAAACAACCCTCAGAATGGGAGAAGATATTTGCAGGTTATGTCTCTCACAAAGGTTTAATAACCAGAATAACAGAGAACTCAAACGTATAAGCAAGAAAAGAACAAGTGATCCCATCACAGGCTGGGCAAGGGACTTAAAGAGAAACTTCTTCTCTGAAGGATACAAGCGTATGGCCTACAGACACATGAAAAAATGCTCAACATCTTTACTCATCAAAGAAATGCAAATCAAAACTACCTTGAGATACCATCTAACTCCAGTAAGATTAGCCAATATCACAAAATCCCAAGACCTGACACGTTGGCGTGGATGTGGAGAAAAGGGAACACTTCTACACTCTGGTGGGAATGCAAATTAATACATTCCTTTTGGAAAGATGTTTGGAGAACACTTAGAGATCTAAAAATAGACCTGCCATTCAATCCCATAATTCCTCTACTAGGTATATCCAGGAGACCAAAAATCACATTAAAACAAAGATATTTGTACCAGAATGTTTATTGCAGCCCAATTCACAATTGCTAAGTCATGGGAAAAAGCCCAAGTGCCCATCGATCCATGAATGGATTAATAAATTGTGGTATATGTACACCATGGAATATTATGCAGCTTTAAAGAAAGACGGAGACTTTACCTCTTTCATGTTTACATGGATGGAACTGGAACATAGTCTTCTTAGTAAAGTATCTCAAGAATGGAAGGTAAGTTATCCAATGTACTCAGCCCTACTATGAAACTAATTTGTGGTTTTCATAGGAAAGCTATAACCCAGTTATAACCTAAGAATATGGGGAAGGAGAAGAGGGAGGGGAGGAAGGGAGGAGGTTGGGCAGAGGGAGGGTGATTGGTGGGATTACACCTGCAGTGCATCTTACAAGGGAACATGTGAAACTAAGTGAAGGTAAAATGTAAATGTCTTAACACAATAACTAAGTAAATGCCAGGAATGGTATGTTAACCAGTGTGATGAAAATGTGTCGAACTGTTTATAAAACCAGTGCATGGTGCCCCATGATCGCATTAATGTACAGAGCTATGATCTCATACTAATTAAAAAAAAAGAAAGAAAGAAAACATAGCTGGGAATTATGGTGGGTGGCTGTAGTCCTAGCTACTCAGGAGGCTCAGGCAAGAGAATCTCTTGAGCCCAAGTGTTCGAGGTTGCTACGAGTTATGACACCACAGTACTCAACTAAGGATGTCAAAGTGAGACTATCTAAAAAAAAAAAAAGAAGAAGAAAGAAAGAAAGAAATGACAGGTACATTAGATATGCAAATATTAACAGAAAACACAGGAAACATGAGAAAGCAAGGAAATATGATACCATCCGCCCACCCAGACCTCAGAAACAGCTGCACCGCAATGCGCGATTGGTGCCCGCTGTACCTCTGTAAGAGCTGCTCGGCAACCAGTGATAGGCACCCACCACACCTCCAGAAGAGCTGCGCCTGCCCAAACTCTGGAAGAGCTGCACTGCAACACACAATCGGCGTCTGCCTGACCTGCAAAAGAGCTGCCCCATGACCGCAACCTGGGATGGGTGCCTGCCCCAATCTCCCTAAGAGCTGCACCCACCCACGACCTGCGATCAGCACCCACCAGGACCCCGATAACAGCTGCACTGCAACCCACTATCGGCGCCTGCCGTACCTCAGCAAGAGCTGCGCCACGACCAGCCACAATCTATGACCTGCACCTGCCAGGACTTCCGTACGAGCAACGCTATGACCCGCAACCACCAGGCTTCTGCAAGCCCTGACAAGGAACTCAGGAGCTGCCCAACCCCACATCCTCCCTCGTGTACCCTCCCTGCCTCCAAACCAGCCCGCTAGTCTGCCCAGGGACTCTGGTACCCACATGCCCTCCTGAACCCTTCCTGCTTCTGCACGGAGCCCTTCTACTGGCCAGAGACTGCTGGATACTTAGGGCCTCTGTACCAAAGTCACTGGGCGCCAGGCACTCCCAGAACCGTGTGCCCAACCCCCTGCCCTGTTGCTGGATCTGGGTGTGTTACACTCTGGAACTGCTCCCACAAACAGAACTCCCTGGCTGGTGCAGTCCCAGACGAGCTACACAGGGTAACTCCCTACAAAGATCCAGCAACAATAGAATGATCCCACTGGGGTCTAATCTTGGAGAGACCCCTCCCCTACTCTGAGGACAGGAAGAGGCATTTTCACTAAACTTAATATGAAGGAGAAAATTCTGAAAGCAGCCAGACGAAAGAAAACCATTACCTACAAGGGAGAGAATATTAGAATAAATGCAGATCTCTCTGCTGAAATATTTCCAGCTAGAAGAGGATAGTCATTGACTTCTAATCTCTTAAACAAAATAAATTTCAACCCAAGATCAATGAAACTGAGTTTCATTTATGACGGAAAAATTAAATACTTTCACATTAAATTTATGATGGAGAAATTAAATACTTTCACATTTAATTCACATGTGAATTAAAAACATTCACATGTTGAAGAAATTTTCCATAACTAAACGAGCTCTCCAGGATATTCTCAGACCTATCCTCTATAAAGACTGGCATAATCCTCCACCACAAAAGTAAACCCACCCACAAAATTTTGATCAAATTCCAACTTCCACAGTTGCAAAAGGATTAAAAATGTTCCCCAGACTCTCAAACGGCTTATTAATATTCTCAATTAATGTGAATGGTATAAATAGTCCTCTACAGAGGCACAGGTTGGCTGACTGGATACAAAAACTCAAGCCAGATATCTGCTGCATACAAGAATCTCACCTTACATTAAAACACAAATATAGACTCAAGATGAAAGGATGGTCATCTATACTCCAGGCAAATGGAAAGCAGAAAAAAGCAGGCATTGCAATCCTATTCCCAGATGCAATAGGCTTTAAACCAACCAAAATAAGGAAGGATAAGGATGGACACTTCATATTTCTTAAAGGTAATACTCAATATGATGAGATTTCAATTATGAATATTTATGCACCCAACCAGAACGCACCTCAATTTATAAGAGAAACTCTAACAGACATGAGCAACTTGATTTCCTCCAGTTCCATAGTAGTTGGAGATTTTAACACCTCTTTAGCAGTGCTGGATAGATCCGCCAAAAAGAAGCTAAGCAAAGAAATTTTAGATTTAAACTTAACCATTCAACATCTGGACCTAAAAGACATCTACAGAACATTTCATCCCAACAAAACTGAATACATACATATTCTTCTGATCAGCCCACAGAACATACTCCAAAATCAACCATATTCTAGGCCACAAATCTAACCTCAGCAAATTTAAAAATATAGAAATCATTCCTTCAATCTTCTCAGACCATCATCGAATAAAAGATGAACTCAATAACAACAGGAACCTGCATACCCATACAAAAACATGGATGCTAAATAATCTTGTGCTGAAGGATAGATGGGTTATAGATGAGATTAAGAAGGAAATCACCAAATTTTTGGAACAAAACAACAATGAAGACATGCACTATCAGAAACTCTGGGATACTGCAAAGGCAGTCCTAAGAGGGAAATTTATAGCACTGCAAGCCTTCCTCAAGAAAACGGAAAGAGAGGAAGTTAATAACTTAATGGGACATCTCAACCAACTGGAGAAGGAAGAACATTCCAACCACAAACCCAGCAGAAGAAAAGAAACCAAAATCAGAGCAGAATTAAATGAAATTGAAAACAAAAGAATTATACAACAGATCAATAAATCCAAAAGTTGGTTTTTTTAAAAAGATCAATAAAATAGATAAACCTCTGGAAAACCTAACCAGGAAAAGAAGAGTAAAATCTCTAATTTCATCAATCAGAAATGGTAATGATGAAATAACAACAGACCCCTCCTAAATTCAAAAAATCCTTAACGAATATTACAAGACACTTTACTCTCAGAAATATGAAAATCTGAAAGAAATCAACCAATACTTGGAAGTGCACCACCTACCAAGACTTAGCCAGAATGAAGTGGAAATGTTGAACAGGCCTATATCAAGTTCTGAAATAGCATCAACTATACAAAATCTCCCTAAAAGGAAAAGCCCAGGAACAGATGGCTTTATGTCAGAATTCTACCAAACCTTTAAATAAGAACTAGTACCTATATTACTAAACCCCTTACAAAATATAGAAAAAGAAGGAATACTACCAACACATTCTATGAAGCAAACATCACCTTGATCCCCAAACCAGGGAAAGACCCAACAAGAAAAGAAAATTATACACCAATATCACTAATGAATATTGATGCAAAAATACTCAATAAGATCCTAAC
Organism: Nycticebus coucang; assembly: GCF_027406575.1. NCBI lineage: Eukaryota > Metazoa > Chordata > Mammalia > Primates > Lorisidae > Nycticebus > Nycticebus coucang. The sequence goes on from NC_069789.1 coordinate 35,428,229, forward strand.
AAACAGAATCCAACAACACATCAAAAAAATTATACACCATGACCAAATGGGATTTATCACAGGGTCTCAAGGCTGGTTCAATATACGTAAATTTATAAATGTAATTCAGCACATAAACATACTAAAAAATAAAGACCATATGATTCTCTCAATTGATGCAGAAAAGGCTTTTGACAGTATCCAGCATCCCTTCATGATCAGAACACTTAAGAAAAGTGGTATAGAAGGGACATTTCTTAAACTAATAGAGGTCATCTACAGCAAACCCACAGCCAATATGGTATTGAATGGAGTTAAATTTAAATCATTTCCACTAGATCAGGAACCAGGCAAGATTGCCCATTGTCTCCTTTGATCTTTAACATTGTAATGGAAGTTTTAGCCATTGCAATTAGGGAAGAAAAAGCCATCAAGGGTCAGAAGAGATCAAACTTTCACTCTTTGCAGATGAGATGATCATATATCTGGAAAACACTAAGGATTCTATTACAAAACTTTTAGAAGTGATCAAGGAATACAGCAATGTCTCAGACTACAAAATCAACACCCATAAATCTGTAGCCATTATATATACCAACAATAGCCAAGCCAAAAAAACAGTCAAGGACTCTATTCCTTTCACAGTAGTGCCATGGAAGATGAAATATTTGGGAGTTTATCTAACAAAGGACATGAAAGATCTCTATAAAGATAACTATGAAACTTTAAGAAAAGAAATAGCTGAAGATGTTAACAAATGGAAAAACATACCATGCTCATGGCTGGGAAGAATCAACATTGTTAAAATGTCTATACTACCCAAAGCAATATATAATTTTAATGCAATTCCTATTAAAGCTCCATTAACACTTCGTTTTATATGGAATCAGAAAAAACCTCAAATAGCCAAAACATTACTCAGAAATAAAAAAAAAAGCAGGTGGAATCATGCTACCTGACCTGATACTGTACTATAAATCGATAGTGATCAAAACAGTATGGTATTGGCACAAAAACAGAGAAGTAGATGTCTGGAACAGAATAGAGAACCAAGAGATGAACCCAGCTACCTACCGTTATTTGACCTTTGACAAGCCAATTAAAAACATTCAGTTGGGAAAAGATTCCCTATTTAACAAATGTTGCTGGGTGAACTGTCTGGCGATCTGTGAAAGACTGAAACTGGACCCACACCTTTCGCCATTAACTAAGACAGACTCTCACTGGATAAAAGATTTAAACTTAAGACATGAAACTATAAAAATACTTGAAGAAAGTGCAGGGATAACCCTTGAAGGAATCAACCTGGGTGAATATTTTATTAGGAGGACTCCACAGGCAATTGAAGTAGTATCAAAAATACATTACTGGGACCTGATCAAACTAAAAAGCTTCTGCACAGCCAAGAACGTAGTAAGTAAAGCAAGCAGACAACCCTCAGAGTGGGAGAACATATTTGCAGGTTATACCTCCTATAAAGGTTTAATAACCAGAATCCACAAAGAACTTAAATGTATTAGCAAGATTAGAACAAGTGATCCCATCTCAGGGTGGGCAAAGGACTTGAAGAGAAACTTCTCTAAAGAAGACAGACACAAGATCTACAAACACATGAAAAAAATCTCATCATCCTTAATCATTAGAGAAATGCAAATCAAAAGTACTTTCAGATATCACCTAACCCCAGTAAGAGTAGCCCGCATAACAAAATCCCAAAACCAGATTTGTTGGCATGGATGTGGAGAAAAGGGCACACTTCTACACTGCTGGTGGGAATGCACACTAATATGTTCCTTTTGGAAGGATGTTTGGAGAATACTTAGAGACCTAAAAATACACCTGCCATTCGATCCTATAATTCCTTTACTAGGTAATCACAATGTAACAAAGATATCTGTACCAGAAGGTTTATTGCAGCCCAATTCATAATTGCTAAGTCATGGAAAAAGCCCAAGTGCCCATCAACCCACAACTGGACTAGCAAACTGTGGTATATGTACACCATAGAATATTATGCAGCCTTAAAGAAATATGGAGACTTTACCTCTTTCATGTTTACATGGATGGAGCTGGAACATATTCTTCTTAATAAAGTATCTCAAGAATGGAAGAAAAAAGTATTCAATGTACTCAGCCCTACTATGAAACTAATTTATGGCTTTCACAGAAAAGCTATAACCCAGTTAGAACCTAAGAATAGGGAAAAGAGGGAGAGGGATGGGAGGGAGGGGTAAGGATGGGCAGAGGGAGGGTGACTGGTGGGATTACACCTGTGGTGCATCTTACACAGGTACATGTGAAACTTAGTAAACGTAGAATTTAAATGTCTTAACACAATAACTAAGAAAATGCCAGCAAGGCTATGTTAACCAGTGTGATAAAAATGTGTCAAACAGGCTATAAAACCAGTGTATGGTGCCTCATGATCACATATCATTTAATAATTAAAAAAAGAAAATCAGTAAAGGTACATTGGATTTAAATTGCACTTTAGACCTAATGGACTTAACAGATAGTAACATAACATTCCACCCAACAACTACAGAATATACATTTTTTTTTTTTTTGGAAGTTTTTGGCCAGGGTCAGGTTTGATCCCACCAGCCCTGGCATTATGGGGCTGGTGCCCTACTCCTTTGAGCCACAGGCACCGCACAGAATATACATTCTTTTCATAAGTATATGGAACATTCTCCAAGATAGACCACATTTTAGGTCAGAAAACAAGTCTTAACAAATTTTTACAATTTGAAATCATTTCAAGTATCTTCTGATAAGACAGTAGAATAAAGCTAAAAATGAAAATGAAGAGGAACTTCAGAAACTACACAAACACACAGAAATTAAACAACATGCTCGTAAATGATTACTTGGTCAAGGAAGAAATACAGATGGAAATTCAAACCTTTTTTTAAAACAAATAAAAATGAAAACATAAAATATAGACTGGTTTCCAAGTTGGCCAACTAGAAGCAGCTATCAACAGATGCTCCTGTCCAGAGGGAGAGATAATGGACAGAATAGACTCGATGGAGTTGAAGTTGGGGAGCTCATCTAAGAAAGGAGATAAGATAAGTGCACATCATCTCTGCAGAGGCAAGCTGAGACTCCAAGAAAACAAATTCCAAGTACAAAAGCCATCATAAAGAGGATGAGAGGACCCCTCCTCCGAGAGAGGCTCACTGTGTGCTCTCTCTACAAGTGAGCAGGGACCTCTTATTTTATCCCACAGGAGAAAGGCACTATACATTGGGCCTCCTTCCTAAGGGAGTTCCCACTCGTGAGCCTCGGCATCATCCTGCCCGGCATAAAATTGAACAAATATGTTTCTCGCAACTCTAATTCTGAGTCCACCATTTCCCCCTCGCCTGGTGCATGGTAGCCCTGCCCCCTGCAGAGCCCAGAATGTTGGGCAATTCCATGTGAGGCCTAGGCATGGAAACAGTTACTCAACTGGAAGTTGGAGGACTTGAGGAGAGAGGGACACTCATGAGAAAGAGTCACACCATGCCACAGAGGAGATCACATTGGGTCAGACATAGCTGGGGCACTCTTTTGAGCTTGTTGCCAACTGGAGGGAACTGGGCTTCAGTACCTCTGGGTTGCTGGTGGCAGTGAGCAGCAGAAGTGAGGTGCTGACGGGGAATCTCACCTCAATGGTGCATACACAAAGGTGAATTTGGAGGTGCACCCCCTTGATCCCATTGCCCACAGTAGGGAACCAAGCTTCATCTCATGGGCATTGCTGGAGGTGGTATGCAGTGGGGCAGATGTTTGCTCCCCTCTTACTCTGGTGGACATATCTTTCTTCCTACACTGACTTCCTTGCTCACTGGAGGGAACCAGGCTCTAGCTCAGCCAGGATGCCAGCAGCAGTGCATTGTGGCAGTGGGCAGAGGTGCTAAGGCCTCTGGACTCACTCTTAAGCAGGATGAACCTTCCTAACCCCATCGCTCACCAGAGGGAAAAAGACTCCTGCCTCTCATGTTTTCAGGAAGGACCAGACTGTGGGCCTGGAGACTCTTTGAACTCTCCCTGTTGAACAGTGATTGTACTGCCCAGTACAATCAGATTAGAACTCTTGACATGGGCTGTCCACTATGGGAACCTCCAAGGTTGAGCAGTGCTCCTTTTGTAGTGGGAGGGACTGATTCACCTCCTACAGCTGTTACTTGTGGGAAGCAGTGTGCCGCAGTTGCTTATGACTCTCCCCAGCCTAATTCTGCAACTCAAGAGGATTAAATAGAGGATCGTTGACTACAAGACAGAACCAGCTAGTGCTATCACACCCAGCAGGTCCTCAGAGTCTCTGGCTACAGCTCTGAAAGGGACCTTTGTAAAGCTGTAGGGGAAAAGCCAAAATCACCAGTCCCAGATCATTGGTAAAAGGCTAGTTAACTCCACTTCCTGGGGCCCTTAATAAAAACTCACCCTACCAGTTTTACCAGCAAATCTGCAGGAAATAATCATGGGGTGAAACTAATGCCAGAACTCTGGCAACATGAATAACCAGAGTGGATCAATTCCCAAGGAATGACAAAAGGAGATACAACAGAGGATGCCATTCATAGGCAAATGGCTGAATTGTCACAAATAGAATTCAGAATATGAATGGCAAATAAAATTGAGGGGGAACTTTCCAGAACACTCCGTGGGAGGCAAAGGAGCAGTACACAACTAAGCACTCCTTTCTGCTCCACTGCGTGGGCCTCTGCCCTCTCACTGGCTGTAGAAAATGGTGAAAGAAACCACTTACTATGATGTTTTGGGAGTCAAACCCAATGCCACTCATGAAGAATTGAAGAAGGCATATAGAAAACTGGCCTTGAAGTACCACCTGATAAGAATCCAAATGAAAGCGAGAAGTTTAAACAGATTTCTCAAGCTTATGAAGTTCTCTCTGATGTGAAGAAAAGGGAATTATATGACAAAGGAGGAGAACAGGCAATTAAAGAGGGTGGAGCAGGTGGTGGTTTTGGTTCTCCCATGGACATCTTTGATATGTGTTTTGGAGGAGGAGGAAGGATGCAGAGAGAAAGGAGAGGTAAAAATGTGGTACATCAGCTCTCAGTTACCTTAGAAGATTTATATAATGGTGCCACAAGAAAACTGGCTCTGCAAAAGAATGTGATTTGCGACAAATGTGAAGACCAAGGTGGCAAAAAAAGGAGCAGTACAGTGCTGTCCCAATTCCCGAGGTACTGGAATGCAAATAAGAATTCATCAGATAGGACCTGGAATGGTTCAGCAACTTCAGTCTGTGTGCATGGAGTGCCAGGGCCATGGAGAACAGATCAGTCCTAAAGATAGATGTAAAAGCTGCAATGGAAGGAAGATAGTTCGAGAGAAGAAGATTCTGGAAGTTCATATTGACAAAGGCATGAAAGATGGCCAGAAGATAACATTCCATGGTAAAGGAGACCAAGAACCAGGATTGGAGATAAATATTATTATCTTCTGGCTGTTAGATCAGAAGGACCATGTTGTTTTTACTTGCCGAGAGAAGACCTGTGCATGTGTATGGATATACAGCTGGTTGAAGCATTGTGTGGCTTTTAACTTTTGACAACCGAACCATAGTCATCACCTCTCATCCAGGTCAGATTGTCAAGCATGGAGATATCAAGTGTTTGCTAAATTAAGGCACGCCAATTTATCGTAGACCATATGAAAAGGGTTGCCTAATCATCGAATTTAAGGTAAACTTTCCTGAAAATGGCTTTCTTTTCCTGATAAACTCTCATTGCTGGAAAAACTTCTACCAGAGAGGAAGGAAGTAGAAGAGACTGATGAAAAGGATCAAGTAGAACTGGTGGACTTTGATCCAAATCAGGAAAGATGGCGCCATGACAATGGAGAAGCATATGAGGATGATGAACATCATCCCAGAAGTGGTGTTTAGTGTCAAACCTCTTAATGAGGCCAGTGAATGACACTCATGCTGGCATTTTATGTGCAATAACGAATGAGTGAGGGACTATAAATCATAATATGCTCACTACTTGCTGGTATTTCTGTTTTAATATTCAACTATATTAGTGTTTTAAAGGTTGAATGAAGAATAAATGCAAATATAAAAGCTCTGACTTTGCCCTGTATGTATGACTTCAGTGTGCAAGATGAAATTTAATACCTGTTAAAAAATACTTTAAAAAAGAGTTCCCTAGCATTTGTTAGGCCAAACCTTGTAATTGATTTCAGCTGTGTACATGAACAAGCTTAGAATGAAATGCTAGGTGTCTGCATTGGCTTCAGTGTATGACCCTTCATTGTTAAGCTATGAAATTAAAACTCTGTATTTAACTGGCAATCAGATAAAGAAAACTTAATTTGTAGAGAAGTGTTGGTGTGTATAGTTAATTTGTATTGAGTGGGATTCATTGTGATGACTCTGCATTTATTATTTTGCCTCAACTGATACTTGAAAATGGCATAGGGGAGGAGACAAGATGGCTGACTGAAGCCAGATTTCCCCAGAGGCTCCTGTCCAGTAGGAGAGTTAAAGGACAAAAATTCAGCAAGTAACCGGGTGGATTTGAGCTGCACTAAGAGAGAAGGTTGAAGAACGCATGTCAACCCTGGTGAGGTGAGCTGCGACCACAAGGATACAAACAAAAGGTACAAAATCCATCACCAAGCAGACGGGAGTCCCCTCCCCCCTGAGAACAGCTCAGAGTGCCCCACAAACAATCAGGCTGAGTTCAAAGGTCCTCCCACTACACTCCACGGGAGAGACCCTCTAAAAACTGGAACTACCGGGTGGCACCTGTGGCTCAGTGAGCAGGGTGCCAGCCCCATATACTGAGGGTGGTGGGTTCAAGCCCAGCCCTGGCCAAACTGCAACAAAAAAATAGCCGGGCATTGTGGCAGGTGCCTGTAGTCCCAGCTACTCGGGAGGCTGAGGTAGAAGAATTGCCCAAGCCCAGGAGTTGGAGGTTGCTGTGAGCTATGTGAGCCATGGCACTCTACCGAGGGCAATAAAGTGAAACTCTGTCTCTACAAAAAAAAAAAAAAAAAAAAAACTGGAACTACCTCCCCTGCTAGGGTGCCACGGTGTCCTCCTGCCAGGCATAAAACTGAATAAACTGTATATAGTCTCTACCTGGAATTCTGAGCTCCCAGTGCTCCCCTCCACTCACAATGAGGTCTGGAGGCCAGTCCCCCAGGAGTTCAGAGTCTTGGGTGATTTCTCAAGGGGTGTGGACAAGGCCTCGACTGCAGCTGGTCGGCGCCAGCTCCGGGGCACGGGAGTGAGGACAGGATGGTCAACGGAGAGGGGACCACACCGGAGCAGCAGTTCCCTGAGGCACAGTGTGACATCCATTTTTTGGTGACAATATGGCCAGGCATAAAACTGTGTAAAACTGTGTGTGTTCTCTGCCCGCAACCCCAGGCTCCCAGCACTCCCTGCGCTCCCCTCTGCTCTCGCTCCAAGGTCTGGAGGCCTGTGCCCCAGGAGTCCAGATGCTTGGGTGATTGATTGAGGGGTGTAGACAGTCGCGGCCTGCACCTGGTCAGCGCAGACTCTGGGGCACGGGAGCAGAGAGAGGATGGTTGGCCGGAACAGAGCTGCACAGGAGCAGCGGTTGCCTGAGGCATAAAACAGCAGCCCTCTTTTGCTAGCAATACGGCTCACTACCGAATATTCTGCAGCCACACCCGCTGTCTCCCTGGGCAACCAGAGACTCTGAGTATAGGATTTCCCTGAGGCAACTCCAACTTGCAAACCAGGGAAACTCCCAGGGTGGGGCTGACCCAGAGGTCCACTTTACTGAACCTAAGATGCACCTGGCCCTCAAGGGATCATCCACCTATAGACAATACAAGAGCAAAGACAAGCTGATTTGGAACTCAATTCAGCTTCTCTTCTGCAGGGGAACCACAAAGTAGTTCTGTTCTATTCTCTCAGTAACATTAATCAGGGGTGAGACTGGACCTGAATTAAAAACCCCCCAACCTTCATCAAACGCCTGAGGTGGTCAGGCCTCACCTCCTCCTGCTAGAGAGAGGCAGAGCGCAGCAGACTGGCGGACTTCCTTGTGATTCAGGCAGGTACAAACTCCTGGAGTACCGGTTCACTACAGGCAACTGGGTCAGCCAACTGCAGAGCTATCAGTGACTGGGTGTGACAGTGGTGCAAGGTGGGGAAGGAGGCAGCAACCTTCCCAGACTGATCTATTGGCTGGGTGGCTCCTCCTGACTCCACGCAGCACTGGAGCAAGCCACACCAGAGTAGTCACCAGACCCCTGTGATCCAGTTCCCAGAGACCTCTTAAACTCTCTCACCCAAGACAGGTGCAGACTGAGACAATTGATTTGGACCTTTTGAACAGAACCAATCACCTGAGTACAAATCAGGCGGTGCCCTGGGTACACGGTGGTAGGAAGGTTTGATTTTTCTTTTCCAATTGTTTGCCAGTGGGGGGCAGGATGACTTAATTGCTGATATTTCTCCACAGCTGAGACTTCAATCCAGAGTATCTGTTTCACTAGGGTGGAACAGAAACCAGCTGAAAACAAGACAGAACAACTTAGACCCACCACACAAGACAGGGCCCCAGTTTCTCAGGCCACAACACTGTACAGGCCCTTGACAAAGCCCCAGGGGAAAAAAATCAAAGGGAGTAAAACAACCAAGGGGCGGAATCAGTGGAAAAACTCTGGTAACATGAATAACCAGAATAGCTCAACCCCCCCCCCCAAGGAAAGATATGGCAGATGTAATTGAAGATCCCATTCATAAACAACTGGCTGAGATGTCAGAAATCAAATTCAGAATTTGGATTGCAGACAAGATTAATAAAGTGGAATTAGGAATTCAAGGAGAAATTCAAAAGTTGTCTCAAGAATTTAACGAATTTAAAGACAAAACCACCAAACAATTAGACACACTGAAGCAAGAATATGCAGCCCTCAAAGATATGAAAAATACAGTAGAATCCCTCAGCAACAGAATGGAGCAAGCAGAAAAAAGGATTTCTGACATTGAAGATAAAGCCTTTGAACGCTCCCAAACTCTCAAAGAGGAAGAGAAACGGAGAGCAAAAACAGATCATTCTCTCCAAGAGCTCTGTGATAATTCGAAGAAGGGCAATATCCGAATCATTGGATTTCCTAAAATCGATGAAGTGGCCTCACTGGGCACAGAGGCCCTCCTGCATGAAAATATGAAAGAGAATTTTCCAGACATGCCTAGAGATTCTGAAATTCAGATAGCGGATAGCTGCAGAACCCCAGCATGACTCAACCCCAATAAGACATCCCCCAGTCATATCATAATTAATTGTTGCCTTTTTCAATAATTAGAACTTCATTTTTGCTAGTATTTCTACCTCTATTATTTGGTTCTTCCACCAATTTTATCCCATAAGGTTGTCCGTTCGCTTGTTTTGGTTTGATTTATTGCATTTTTGTCTAACCTCTCTACTTGGTGGAGGTGGGGTACTGTGTCTGAACAGGTGACAAAAGAGATGCCAACCTCGAGGGAACCAACCAACCTGGAACCCCCAGAGGTTGGGGATTGATTAAGGTTGTGTCAAAGTATCCTACTGTACACCTATATTGCTCTGTCTCCCTCTTTCTGTGCCTCTCCTCTTTTTGTCAATATTCCCGTTTAACCATCCCCCTCTCCTCTCTATTTTTTTCTTTTTTTCTTTCTTTTTCATCTTTCTTTTATTTCTTCTTGCTCGTCAACCTTCTCATCCTTCTGATCCTGTACCAAAAGGATTCATCAAAACCCTGTCCACAGGCACAGGAACTTAAAAAGCAAGAGGAAGTGAAAGGAAAATTAGGGCAAGGAAACAAATAAAAGAAATCACTCATGCAAAGAATCAGCAGAAAACTCCTGGCAACATGAAGAACCAGTCCAAAGCAACCCCTCCAAAGGATGGTGAGGTAGCTACTGCAGAAAATTCCACCTACAAAGAAATGTTAGAAATGACAAAAAGGGAATTAAGAATATACATGATGAAAACAATGAAGGAAATGATGGAAACAATTAAGGAAACTGCTAATAAAGTGGAAAATAGACAAAAGAAAATCCAAAACCAGAATCAAGTAAGAGATGAAAGATATTAAGAATATAGAAAGGATATAGCAAAGCTGAAGCTCCTGAAGCTGTCAATTAGGGAACTAAAAGATGGAATAAAAAGTATCAGCAACAGATTAGACCATGCAGAAGAAAGAATTTCAAAGGTAGAGGACAAAGTTCTTGAGATAACTCAGTTAAGGAGGCAAAAAAGAAGAGAGAAGAAGCAAAACATTCACTGACAGAATTATGGGACTTTATGAAGTGTTCAAACATATAACTTATAGGAATCCCAGAAGGGGAAGAACAATGTCCCAGAGGAATGGAAGCCATACTAGAGAATATTATAAATGAATTTTCCCAAATACCACTCCTTTCAGAGGGATATCGGACCTCACATCACCTCAACTGTAACCGAGCTTCTCCAAGACACACTGTGATGAACCTATGCAAAGTCAAGACAAAAGCTTCTTCAAGCTGCCAGGAGTAAGCGCCAGTTGACCTACCGGGGCAAATCCATCAGGGTGACTGCAGACTTCTTAAAGAACCGTTCCAAGCAAGAAGACAATGGTCATCTACCTTTAATCTACTTAAACAGAACAATTTCCAGCCCAGAATTCTATATCCTCCTAAGCTAAGCTTCAAAATTGACACAGAAATCAAATCATTTACTGATATACAAACATTGAGGAAATTCGCCACAACAAGACCAGCTCTACAGGAAATACTTCAACCTGTTCTACACACTGACAACCACAATGGATCAGCAGCAACATAAGAACTCATAAATTAAAGGACAGAACCTAACATCCACATGGATGCAAAAGAAAGAACTAAGCAATGAACCCTCACAAAATAACATGAATAGAATACTACCACACTCATCAATGATCTCAATAAATGTTAATGGTTTGAATTCCCAACGGAAGAGGCCTAGATTGGCTCACTGGATTAAAAAACACAAGCCATCCATTTGCTATATACAGGAAACACACCTACATTCAAGAGACACATTACAGTCTGAGTTAAGGGTTGGAAGACAATTTTTCAGGGAAATGGAATTCAGAAGAAAAGAGGAGTTGCAATCTCATTTTCAAATACATTCTTTAGTTTTAAAGAAACTAAAGTCAAAAAAGAGAAAGAGGAGGTGGAGCAAGATGGCGGCCAAGTAACAGCTTCCCTCCAACTGGGCACAGTGAGTCTGGGGAAATAAGACTCCAGGCACCTCTGGCTGTTGGGATCTGCCTATAATCATCCCGTTGAGGATACAGGGAGTCAGCACGGACTTCTGGACCCCAAGAGGAGGACAAAAACAGTGGAAAACTGGCAAGTGGTTGCATGTGTTTGATCAACCTAATCCCGCCGGCAGCCATAAGTACAAGCAGCAGTGAGACTGCAAACCAGAAAGACCTTACCTGTGAACTGTTTCCGTGTTTTTGGACTTGGCACTCAGTTGAACTGCCCTGAGAGCTTGAGCAGGAGTGTGGAGAACTTTGGGAATTGTCTAGGTCCCCAGACTGAGCCGCTGAGCCGGACAGAGCTAATAGTATTCGGCTGTGGGCCACAGGAAGCCATTGTGATAGAACTGCCCTGGCAAGCTCTGCTCTCAGGGTCACAGACCAAGGATCAGGTGGGAGCTAGTAACCTAGTGACTGAGCAGCCTAAAGGCGGGGACTGAGCTGCCTTACAGCCTTAACCCTCAGGGGCAGAGTGAGACTGGTTTTGGCACACTGGAGCCTCAGGCTATTGCCCTGGGTAGAGTGCCGTGGCTTTACAGCTCATAGCAACCTCAAACTCCTAGGCTTGGCACCATCCGTACCTCCATAACAACTATGCTACAACCCGCGACCCGCGGCCAGCAACCGCCGGGCCTCCCGATGCCCTGACCACAAATGTGGGAGCTGCAAAACCCTGCGTCCTCCCTCCTGTACCCTCCCTGCCTCCACACTGACCCACTCGTCTGGCCAGGGACTCTGATGGCTGCATGCCCTCCTGAGCCCTCCCTGCCTCTGTGCAGAGCCTTTCTCCTGGCTAGAGAATGCTGGAGCCTTGGGCTCTATGTGCCAAAGTCACTGGGTGCCAGGCACTCCCAGAACTGTGAGCACTACCTCCCACCCTGTTGCTGGATCCGGGTGTGTCACACTCTGGAGCTGCTTCCACAACCAGAGCTGCCTGGCTGAGGCAGCCCCAGAGGAACTACACAGGGTCACTCCCTACAAAGGTCCAGCAACAATAGAGTGATCCCACTGGGGTCTAATCTTGGAGAGACACCTCCCCAACTCTGAAGACATCCAGAGGCAATGGTGAAAAACAATCATGAGGCGAAATCAACAGAAAAACTCTGGCAATATGAATAATCAGAGTAGATCAACTCATCCAAGGATAAATGGGGCAGACATAGCACAAGATCCCATCTACAAACAAATAGCTGAGATGTCAGAAATCGAATTCAGAATCTGGATAGCAAATAAGATCGAATTAGAATTCCAAGGAGTAACCCAAAAGATATCTCAAGAATTAAACAATTTCGAAGACCAAAAGACCAAAGATTTTGACACATTAAGACAAGAAGTTGTAGCCCTGAAAGATCTGAGAAACACAGCAGAATCCTTGAGTAACAGAATGGCTCAAGCAGAAGAAAGGATTTCTGACACTGAAGACAAAGCTTTCAAACACTCCCAAACTCTCAAAGAGAAAGAGAAATACAGGGCAAAAACAGATGACTCTTTCCAATAGCTCTGGGATGATTCAAAGAAAACCAATATTCATCTTATAGAAATCCCCGAAAGCAACAAAGTGGCTTCACAAGGCACAGAGTCTATTCTCCATGAGATTATGAAGGGGAACTTTCCAGTCATGCCAGGAGATTCTGAAATTCTGATAGCAGACATTTTCAGAACTCCGCACAACTCAACCCAAATAAGATATCCTCCAGAAACATCATAATCAATTTCACTAAAGTTAATATGAAGAAGAAAATTCTGAAAGTAGCCAGACGAAAGAACATCATCATCTACAAGGGCAAGAATATTAGAATAACTGCAGATCTCTCGGCTGAAACCTTTCAAGCTAGAAGAGGATGGTCATCGACTTTTAATCTCCTAAAACAAAATAACTTTTAACCTAGGATCCTGTACCCAGCTAAACTGAGTTTCATTTAAGATGGAGAAATTAAATACTTCAATGACATTCACATGTTGAAGAAATTTGCCATAACTAAACCAACTCTCCAGGATATACTCAGACCTATCTTCCATAAAGAAGAGCATAATCCTCCACCACAAAAGTGAACCCACCCACTAAATTTTGATCAAATCCCAAATTCCACAGTCACAAAAGGATTAAAATAGTCCACCAGACTCTTGAAAGGCTTATCAATATATTCAATTAATGTGAATGGTTTAAATTGTCCTCTAAAGAGGCACAGGTTGGCTGACTCGATAAAAAACCTCAAGCCAGATATCTGCTGCATACAAGAATTGCATCTTACATTAAAAGACATACAAGAATCACATCTTACATTAAAAGACTCAAGGTGAAGGGGTGGTCATCTATACTCCAGGCAAATGGAGGCAGAAAAAAGCAGGTGTTGTAGTCCTATTCCCAGATGCCATAGGCTTTAAACCAACCAAAATAAGGAAGGATAAGGATGGACACTTCATATTTGTTCAATTAATACTCAATATGATGAGATTTCAATTATGAATATTTATGCATCCAACCAGAATGCACCTCAATTTATAAGAGAAACTCTAACAGACATGAGCAACTTGATTTCCTCCAGTTCCATAGTAGTTTGAGATTTTAACACCCCTTTAGCAGTGCTGAATAGATCCTCCAAAAAGAAGCTAAGCAAGAAAATTTTAAATTTAAACTTAACCATTCAACATCTGGACTTAACAGACATCTATAGAACATTTCATTCCAACAAAACTGAATACACATTCTTCTCAACAGCCCATGGAACATACTCCAAAATTGACCATATCTTAGGCCACAAATCTAACCTCAGCAAATTTTTTTTTTCAAGAACCTGCATACCCATACAAAAACATGGAAGCTAAATAACCTTATGCTGAAGAATAGATGGGTTATACACAAGATTAAGGAGGAAATCACCAAATTGTTGGAACAAAACAACAATCAAGACACGAAGTACCAGAACCTCTGGGATACTGCAAAGGCAATACTAAGAGGGAATTTTATAGCACTGCAAGCCTTCCTTAAGAAAACGGAAAGAGAGGAAGTTAATAACTTAATGGGACATCTCAAGCAACTGAAGAAGAAAGAACACTCCAACCTCAAACCCAGCAGAAGAAAAGAAATAACAAAAATCAGAGCAGAATTAAATGAAATTAAAAACAAAAGAATTATACAACAGATCAATAGAGCCAATAGTTGGTTTTATGAAAAGATCAATAAAATAGATTAACCTTTGGCCAACCTAACCAGGAAAAAAAGAGTAAAATCTCTAATATTATCAATCAGAAATGATAACAATGAAATAACAACAGACCCCTCAGAAATTCAAAAAATCCTTAATGAATACTACAAGAAACTTTAGTCTCAGAAATATGAAAATCTGAAAGAAATCGACCAATACCTGGAAGTATGCCGCCTACCAACTTAGCCAGAATGAAGTGGCAATTTTCAAGAGGACTATATCAAGTCCTGAAATAGCATACACTATATAAAATCTGCGTAAAAAGAAAAGCCCAGGACCAGATGGCTTTACATCAGAATTCTACCAAACCTTTAAACAAGAACTAGTACCTATATTACTAAACCTCTTCCAAAATATAGAAAAAGAAGGAATACTACCCAACACATTCTAGGAAGCGAACATCACCTTGATCCCCAAATGAGGGAAAGACCCAACAAGATAAGAAAATTATAGACCAATATCACTAATGAATATTGATGCTAAAATACTCAATAACATCCTAACAAACAGAATCCAACAACACATCAAAAAAATTATACACCATGACCAAGTGGGATTTATCCCAGGGTCTCAAGGCTGGTTCAATATAAGTAAATCTATAAATGTAATTCAGCACATAAACAAACTAAAAAATAATAACCATATGATTCTTTCAATTAATGCAGAAAAAGCTTTTGATAATATCCAGCATCGCTTCATGACCGGAACACTTAAGAAAACTGGTATAGAAGTGACATTTCTTAAACTAATAGAGGTCATCTATACCAAACACACAGCCAATATTGTATTGAATGGAATTAAATTGAAATCATTTCCACTTAGATCAGGAACAGGCAAGATTGCCCATTATCTTCACTGCTCTTTAACATTGTAATGGAAGTTTTAGCCATTGCAATTAGGGAAGAAAAGGTGATCAAGGGTATCCACATAGGGTCAGACAAGATGAAACTTTCACTTTTCGCAGATAATATGATCGTATATCTGGAAAACACTAGGGATTCTAGTACAAAACTTTTAGAGGTGATCAAGGAATACAGCAATGTCTCAGGCTACAAAATCAACATCCATAAATCTGTAGCCTTTATATATACCAACAAAAACCAAGCAGAAAAAAGTCAAGGACTCTATTCCTTTCACAGTAGTGCCAAAGAAGATGAAATACTTGGGAGTACACCTAATAAAGGACGTGAAAGATCTCTACAAAGAGAACTATGAAACTAAGAAAAGAAATAGCTGAAGATGTTAACAAATGGAAAAACGTACCATGCTCATGGCTGGGAAGAATCAATATTGTTAAAATGTCTATACTACCCAAAGCAATATATAATTTTAATACAATTCCTATTAAAGCTCCATTGTCATATTTTAAAGATCTTGAAAACATAATACTTCGTTTTATGTGGAATCAGAAAAGACCTCGAATAGCCAAAACATTACTCAGCAATAAAAACACAGCAGGAGGAATCACGCTACCAGAATTGAGACGGTACTATAAATCGATAGTGATCAAAACAGCATGGTATTAGCACAAAAACAGAGAAGTAGATGTATGGAACAGAATAGAGAACCAAGACATAAATCCAGCTACTTACCGTTATTTGATCTTTGACAAGCCAATTAAAAACATTCAGTGGGAAAAAGATTCCCTATTTAACAAATGGTGCTGGGTGAACTGGCTGGCAACCTGTAGAAGATTGCAAGTGGACCCACACTTTTCACCATTAACTAAGATACACTCTCACTGGATAAAAGATTAAAACTTAAGACATGAAACTATAAAAATGCTTGAACAAAGTGCAGGGATAACCATTGAAGGAATCGGCCTGGGTGAATATTTTATGAAGAGGGCTCCCTAGCAAGTGAAGCAGTATCAAAAATACACTACTGGGACCTGATCAAACTAAAAAGCTTCTGCACAGCCAAGAACATAAAAAGTAAAGCAAGCAGACAGCCCTCAGAATGGGAGAAAATATTTGCAGGTTATACCTCCGATAAAGGTCTAATAACCACAATCCACAGAGAACTCAAACGTATGAGCAAGAAAAGAACACGTGATCCCATCTCAGGGTGGGCAAGGGACTTGAAGAGAAACTTCTCTAAAAAAGACAGACGCACAATCTACGAACACATTGAAAAAAATTCATTATCATTAATCATCATAGAAATGCAAATCAAAACTACTTTGAGATATCACCTAACCTCAGTAAGAGTAGCCCACATAACAAAATCCCAAAACCAGAAATATTGGTGTAGATGTGGAGAAAAGGGCACACTTCTACACTGCTGGTGGGAATGCACACTAATACGTTCCTTCTGGAAGGATGTTTGGAGTATACTTAGAGACCTAAAAATAGACCTGCCATTCAATCCTACAATTTCTATACTAGGTTTATACCCAGAAGACAAAAAAATCACAATATAACAAAGACATCTGTACCAGAATGTTTATTGCAGCCCAATTCATAATTGCTAAGTCATGGAAGAAGCCCAAGTGCCCATTGACCCATGAATGGACTAGCAAATGTGGTACATGTATACCATGGAATATTATTCAGCCTTAAAGTAAGATGGAGTCTTTACCTCTTTCATGTTTACATGGATGGAGCTGGAACATATTCTTCTTAGCAAAGCATCTCAGGAATTGAAGAAAAAGTATCCAATGTACTCAGCCCTACTATGAAGCTAAATTATAGCTTTCACATGAAGGCTATAACCCAACTATAGCACAAGACTATGAGGAAAGGGCCAAGAAAGGGCAAGAGAAGGGGAAGGTTAAGGTGGAGGGAGGGTAGTGGGAGGGGCCACACCTATGGTGCATCATAGAATGGGTACAGGCGAAACTTACTAAAGGCAGAATACAAATGTCAGCATACAATAACTATGAAAATGCAATGAAGGCTACGTTGAACAGTTTGATGAGAATATTTCAGATTGTATATGAAACCAGCACATTGTACACCTTGATTACACTAATGACAGCTATGCACAGCTATGATTTAACAATAAAAAATATATCAATTTAAAAAGAGAGAGAGAAAGATGGTCACTTAATATTGGTAAAGGGAAAAATACAACAAGAAGACATTTTAATTCGAAATATTTATGTATCCAATATAAATGCTCCCAGATTCTGAAACAGACCTTATTCAGTCTGAGCAATATGATATCCTATAACACCATACTAACAAGGGACTTTAACACTCCTCTTACAGAGCTGGATAGATCCTCTAAACAAAAATTAAACAAAGATATAAGGTACTTAAATGAGACCCTAGAACAACTGTGCTTGATAGATGCATACAGAATACTCCATCCCAAAGATAAAAAATATAAATTCATCTTATCGCCCCATGGAACATTCTCCAAAATTGATCACATCCTAGGATACAAAACAAATATCAACAGAATAAAATTAATTGAAATTTTACGTTATATCTTCTCAGACCATAAGGCACTGAAGGTAGAACTCAACTCTAGCAAAAACGGTCAACCCCACAGAAAGGCATGGAAATTAAACATTAAAAATTGTCATTCTGTTGAATGACAATTGTGTGCAGGAAGAAATAAAACAGGAAATCATTATCTTCCTTGAGCATAACAACAATGAAGACACAAGCTACCAAAACCTGTGGGATACTGCAAAAGCAGTTTTGAGAGGAAAATTTATGGCTTTAGATGCCTACATTCAAAAAACAGAAAGTGCATCAAGAAACTCACAAGGCATCTTATGAAATCGGAAGAAGAACAATCTAAGCCTAAACCCAGTAGAAGAAAAAAAATACCCAAAATTAAATCAGAGATCAATGAAATTGAAAACAAAAGAATCATTCAGAAAATTAATGAAACAAGGAGTTGGTTTTTTGAAAAAATAAATAAAATAAATAAACCTTTGGCCAGACTAAATAGAAATAAAAACGTAAAATCTCTAGTAACTTTAATCAGAAAACATAAAGGGGAAATAACAACTGATGCCACAGAGATACAAGAGCTCATCTCTGAATACTACCAGAAACTCTATGCCCAAAATTTGATAATGTGAAGGAAATGGATCAATATTTGGAATCACACCC